>NW_027142821.1:0-77500 GCF_026170545.1 Melanerpes formicivorus
CTGTGCCAGCCCTACCCCAGCCCAGCCCCGGTCCCAGCCCAGCCCAAGCCCTGGCCCAACCCCAGCCCAAACCCCATCCTTGCCCCCAGCCCAGCCCTAGCCCTGCCCCAGTCCCAGCCCCAGCCCAGCCCCAGCCCTGGACCCAGCCCCAGCCCCACCCCAGCCTCATCCCCAGCCCAGGCCTAGCCCTGCCCCAGCCCCAGCCCCACCCCCGGACCCATCCCCGGTCCCAGCCCAGCCGTAGCGCAGCCCTGCCCCAGCCCCCGCCCTGCCCAGCCCCAGCCCTGCACCGAACCCAGCCCCAGCCCGGCCCCAGCCCTGTCCCCAGCCCCGGCCCATGCCCCAGCCACAGCCCTAGCCCAGCCCTGCCCTCAGCCCCAGCCCCAGCCCCGGCCCCACCCTCGGCTCCAGCCCAGCCCCTGCCCCAGACCTGCCCCTGCCCCAGCCCTGCCCCGGCCCAGCCCCAGCCTCAGCCCCAGCCACAGCACAATCCCAGCCCTGGACCCATCCCCAGCCCCAGCCCCAGCCCAACCCCAGCCCCAGCCCAGCCCCCGCCCAGCCCCCAGCCCCGGCCCTACCCCTGCCCAGTCCCGGTCCATGGCCAGCCCCAGCCCTGCCCCACCCTCGTCCCCAGCCCCGCCCCTGCCCCAGCCCTACCCCTCCCCAGTCCCAGTCCATGCCCAGTCCCAGCCCTTCCCCAGCCCTGCCCCAGCCCCAGCCCTGCCCAAGACTTGGTTCCAGCCGCAGCCCCAGACCTGCCCCAGCCCCACCCTCGGCCCCAGCCCAGCCCCTGCCCCAGCCCTGCCCTCAGCCCAGCCCCAGGCCCGGACCAAGCCCCGGCCTCAGCCCAGCCCTAAGCTAGCCCTGCCCCAGTCCCAGCCCCAGCCCATTCCTGGTCACAGCCCAGCCACAGCCCAGCGCCAGCACTGCCCCAGCCCAGCCCCAGGCCCAGCCCCAGCCTAGCCCCAGCCCTGCCCCAGCCGCAGCCCCAGGCCTGACCTCAGCCCTGCCCCAGCCCTGGCTCCTGCCCCAGCCCTGACTCCAGCCCCAGCCCCAGCCCTGACCAAGACTTGGTTCCAGCCCCAGCCCCAGCCCTGCACCAACCCAGCCCCAGCCCAAGGCCCAGCCTCAAGCCTAGTCCTGCCCCAGCCTTGGCCCCAATCCAGCCCCAGCCCTACCCCTACCTCAGCCCTAGCCCCAGCCCTGTCCGCAGCCCCAGCCCCAGCCCAGCCCCACCCTCGCCACCAGCCCAGTCCCAGCCCCAACCTTGGCTCCAGCCCAGCCCCAATTCAAGCCCTGCCCCAGCCCTGCGCCTGCCCCGGCCCCAGCCCCGGCCCCAGTCTCGGCCCCAGCCCAGCCCCAGGCCTACCCCTGTGCCAGCCCTACCCCAGCCCAGCCCCGGTCCCAGCCCAGCCCAAGCCCTGGCCCAACCCCAGCCCAAACCCCATCCTTGCCCCCAGCCCAGCCCCGGCCCCAGCCCCAGCCCCAGCCCCAGCCCAACCCCAGCCCCAGCCCTGCCCCAGCCCAAACCCAGCCCCAGCCCAGCCCCCAGCCCCGGCCCTAACCCTGCCCAGTCCTGGTCCATGCCCAGCCCCAGCCCTGCCCCACCCTTGTCCTCAGCACAGCCCCTGCCCCAGCCCTACCCCTGCCCAGTCCCGGTCCATGCACAGCCCCAGCCCTGCCCAGCCCTGCCCCAGCCCCAGCCCTGCCCAAGACTTGGTTCCAGCCCCAGCCCCAGACCTGCCCCAGCCCCACCCTCGGCCCCAGCCCAGCCCCAGCCCCAGCCCTGCCCTCAGCCCAGCCCCAGGCCCGGACCAAGCCCCGGCCTCAGCCCAGCCCTAAGCTAGCCCTCCCCCAGTCCCTGCCCCAGCCCATTCCTGGTCACAGCCCAGCCACAGCCCAGCGCCAGCACTGCCCCAGCCCAGCCCCAGGCCCAGCCCCAGCCTAGCCCCAGCCCTGCCCCAGCCGCAGCCCCAGGCCTGACCTCAGCCCTGCCCAGCCTTGGCTCCTGCCCCAGCCCTGGCTCCAGCCCCAGCCCCAGCCCTGCCCAAGACTTGGTTCCAGCCCCAGCCCCAGCCCTGCACCCACCCAGCCCCAGCCCAAGGCCCAGCCTCAAGCCTAGTCCTGCCCCAGCCCTGGCCCCAATCCAGCCCCAGCCCTACCCCTACCTCAGCCCTAGCCCCAGTCCTGTCCGCAGCCCCAGCCCCAGCCCAGCCCCACCCTCGCCACCAGCCCAGTCCCAGCCCCAACCTTGGCTCCAGCCCAGCCCCAATTCAAGCCCTGCCCCAGCCCTGCCCCTGCCCCGGTCCCAGCCCCGGCCCCAGTCTCGGCCCCAGCCCAGCCCCAGGCCTAGCCCTGTGCCAGCCCTACCCCAGCCCAGCCCCGGTCCCAGCCCAGCCCAAGCCCTGGCCCAACCCCAGCCCAAACCCCATCCTTGCCCCCAGCCCAGCCCCGGCCCCAGCCCCAGCCCCAGCCCCAGCCCAACCCCAGCCCCAGCCCTGCCCCAGCCCAAACCCAGCCCCAGCCCAGCCCCCAGCCCCGGCCCTAACCCTGCCCAGTCCTGGTCCATGCCCAGCCCCAGCCCTGCCCCACCCTTGTCCTCAGCACAGCCCCTGCCCCAGCCCTACCCCTGCCCAGTCCCGGTCCATGCACAGCCCCAGCCCTGCCCAGCCCTGCCCCAGCCCCAGCCCTGCCCAAGACTTGGTTCCAGCCCCAGCCCCAGACCTGCCCCAGCCCCACCCTCGGCCCCAGCCCAGCCCCAGCCCCAGCCCTGCCCTCAGCCCAGCCCCAGGCCCGGACCAAGCCCCGGCCTCAGCCCAGCCCTAAGCTAGCCCTCCCCCAGTCCCTGCCCCAGCCCATTCCTGGTCACAGCCCAGCCACAGCCCAGCGCCAGCACTGCCCCAGCCCAGCCCCAGGCCCAGCCCCAGCCTAGCCCCAGCCCTGCCCCAGCCGCAGCCCCAGGCCTGACCTCAGCCCTGCCCAGCCTTGGCTCCTGCCCCAGCCCTGGCTCCAGCCCCAGCCCCAGCCCTGCCCAAGACTTGGTTCCAGCCCCAGCCCCAGCCCTGCACCCACCCAGCCCCAGCCCAAGGCCCAGCCTCAAGCCTAGTCCTGCCCCAGCCCTGGCCCCAATCCAGCCCCAGCCCTACCCCTACCTCAGCCCTAGCCCCAGTCCTGTCCGCAGCCCCAGCCCCAGCCCAGCCCCACCCTCGCCACCAGCCCAGCCCCAGCCCCAACCTTGGCTCCAGCCCAGCCCCAATTCAAGCCCTGCCCCAGCCCTGCGCCTGCCCCGGTCCCAGCCCCGGCCCCAGTCTCGGCCCCAGCCCAGCCCCAGGCCTAGCCCTGTGCCAGCCCTACCCCAGCCCAGCCCCGGTCCCAGCCCAGCCCAAGCCCTGGCCCAACCCCAGCCCAAACCCCATCCTTGCCCCCAGCCCAGCCCCAGCCCCAGCCCCAGCCCCAGCCCCAGCCCAACCCCAGCCCCAGCCCTGCCCCAGCCCAAACCCAGCCCCAGCCCGGCCCTCAGCCCCGGCCCTAACCCTGCCCAGTCCCGGTCCATGCCCAGCCCCAGCCCTGCCCAGCCCTGCCCAGCCCCAGCCCTGCACCGAACCCAGCCCAGCCCGGCCCCAGCCGTGCCCCAGCTCTGGCCCCAGCCCTGCCCCAGCCCCACCCTCGGCCCCAGCCCAGCCCCAGCCCCAGCCCCAGCCCTGCCCCAGCCCAGCCCCAGCCCCAGACCTGCGCCGAAGCCAGCCCCAGCCCGGCCCCACCCTCAGCCCCAGCCCAGCTCCAGACACAGTCCAGCCACAGCCCTGGACCCAGCCACAGCCCAGCCCCAGCCCCAGCCCTGCCCTAGCCCAGCCCCAGCCCTGGACCAAGCCTCACCCCTGAGCCGAACCCAGCCCCAGCCTGGCCCCAGCCCTGCCCTAGCTCCAGCCCTAGCCCTGTCCCCAGCCTCGGCCCGTGCCCCTGCCCCAGTCCCAGTTTTGCCCCATCCCAGCCCCCAGCCCCAGCCCTGCCCTCAGCCCAGCCCCAGCCCCAGTCTGGCCCCAGCCCTGTCCCGAGCCCCAGCCACAGCCCAGCCCCAGGCCCAGCCCCAGCCCAGGCCTAGCCCTGCCCCAGCCCCAGCCCCACCCCCGGACCCATCCCCGGTCCCAGCCCAGCCATAGCCCAGCCCTGCCCCAGGCCCCGCCCTGCCCAGCCCCAGCCCTGCACCGAACCCAGCCCAGCCCGGCCCCAGCCGTGCCCCAGCTCTGGCCCCAGCCCTGTCCCCAGCCCTGCCCCAGCCCCAGCCCAGCACCAGCCCCAGCCTGAGCCCAGCCCCATCACTCCCCCAGCCCTGCCCAAGCCTTGCTTCCAGCCCCAGCCCCTGCACCAGCCCCGGCCCCTCCCCCAGCTCAGCCCCAGCCCAGCTCCAGCCCTGCCCCAGCCCCAGCCCCAACCCAGCCCCAGCCCTGCCCCCAGCCCAGCCCCAGCCCCAGCCTAGCCCCGGCCCAAGCCCTAGCCGTTCCCCAGCCCTTGCTCAGCCCCAACCCAGCCCCCACCTCCAGCCCTGTCCCCAGACCCAGACCCAGCCCTGGCCCCAGCCTCCAGCCCCAGCCCAGCCCCAGCCCAGCCCCAGCCGTGCCCCCTGCGCCGGCACCAGCCCCCAGCCCCAGCCCAGCCCCCAGCCCCAGCCCAGCCCCAGCCCTGCCACCAGCCCTGCCCCAGCCCTGCCCCAGCCCCATTCCTAGCCCCTGCCCTGCCCCATCCCCGGAGCCAGCCCCCAGCCCCAGCCCAGCCCCAGCCCCGGCCCGAGCCCAGCCCCAGCCCTGCCCAAGCCTTGGTTCCAGCCCCGGCCCCAGCCCCAGCCCAGCCCCAGCCCAGCCCCAGCCCCGGCCCGAGCCCCAGCCCCAGCCCTGCCCAAGCCTTGGTTCCAGCCCCGGCCCTTGCCCCAGCCCAGCCCCAGCCCTGCCCCATCCCTGCCCTCAGCCCCAGCCCCAGCCCTACTCCAGCCCTCGCCACAGCCCCAGCCCCTGTCGTGCCCCCTGCCCCGGCCCCAGACCTGCTCCAGCCCCTGCCCTAGCCCTGCCCCAGCCCTGACCCGAGCGCCAGCTCAAGCCCAGCCCCATCCCAGCCCCGGCCACACCCCACCCCCAGCCCTGCCCCAGCTCATCCCCAGCCCAGCCCCGGCCCCAACCCCTGCCCCAGCTCCAGTTCCAGCCCCGGCCCTAGCTCCAGACCAGCCCCTGCCCAGCCCCGGCCCCAGCCTCCAGCCCCAGCCCCACCCTCAGCCCAGCCCCAGCCCCAGCCCTGTCCCCAGCCCCATCCCTAGCCCAGCCCCTGCCCTGCCCCAGCCCAGCCCCAGTCCCAGCTCCAGCCCCGGCCTCAGCCCAGCCCTAACCTAGACCTGCCCCAGCCCCAGGCCTAGCCCAGCCGTGCCCTCAGCCCAGCCCCAGCCCTGGACCAAGCCCCAGCCCTGCACCGAACCCAGCCACAGCCCGGCCCCAGCCCTGCCCCAGCTCTGGCCCCAGCCCTGTCCCCAGCCCCGGCCCAGCCCCAGCCCCAGCCCTAGCACAGCCCTGCCCTCAGCCCCAGCCCCAGCCCCAGCCCCACGTCGGCCCCAGCCCAGCACCTGCCCCAGCCCTGCCCCGGCCCAGCCCCAGCCCCTGCCCAGCCCCTGCCCTGGACCCAGCCCCAGCCCAGCCCCAGCTCCAGCCCCAGCCCCGGCCCCAGCCAAGCCCCACCCCCGGCCCCATCCCCGGCCCCAGCCCAGCCCCAGGCTCAGCCCTGCACCGAACCCAGCCCCAGCCCGGCCCCACCCTCAGCCCCAGCCCAGCTCCAGACACAGCCCAGCCACAGCCCTGGACCCAGCCCCAGCCCAGCCCCAGCCCTGCCCTAGCCCAGCCCCAGCCCTGGACCCTGCCCCACCCGTGAGCCGAACCCAGCCCCAGCCTGGCCCCAGCCCTGCCCTAGCTCCAGCCCTAGCCCTGTCCCCAGCCTCGGCCCGTACCCCTGCCCCAGTCCCAGTCCTGCCCCTTCCCAGCCCCCAGCCCCAACCCTGCCCTCAGCCCAGCCCCAGACCCAGCCCTGCCCCAGACCTGTCCCGAGCCCCAGCCACAGCCCAGACCCAGGCCCAGCCCCAGCCTAGCCCCAGCCCTGCCCCAGCCACAGCCCTAGGCCTGACCTCAGCCCAGCCCCAGCCCTGGCTCCTACCCCAACCCTGGCTCCAGCCCCAGCCCCAGCCCTACCCGTGCCTTGGTTCCAGCCCCAGCCCCAGCCCTGCGCCAACCCAGCCCCAGCCCAAGGCCCAGCCCAAGGCCCAGCCTCAAGCCTAGTCCTGCCCCAGCCCTGGCCCCAATCCAGCCCCAGCCCTACCCCTACCTCAGCTCTAGCCCCAACCCTGTCCGCAGCCCCAGCCCCAGCCCCACCCTCGCCACCAACCCAGCCCCAGCCCCAACCTTTGCCCCAGCCCAGCCCCAGTTCCAGCCCTGCCCCAGCCCTGACCCTGCCCCGGCCCCAGCCCCAGCCCCAGGCCTAGCTCTGTCCCAGTCCCCGCCCCAGACCCAGCCACAGCCCCAGCCCTGTGCCAGCCCTACCCCAGCCCAGCCCTGTTCCCAGCCCAGCCCAAGCCCCAGCCCTGCCCTGGACCCAGCCCCAGCCCCAGCCCAGCCTCATCCCCAGCCCAGGCCCAGCCCTGCCCCAGCCCAAGCCCCAGCCCCAGCCCCAGCCCCATCCCCGGCCCCAGCCCATCCCTAGCTCAGCCCTGTCCCAGCCCCAGCCCTAGCCCAGCCCGGCCCTGCCCCAGTCCCAGCCCCAGCCCCAGTCGCAGCCCCGGCCCCAGCCAAGCCCTTGCCCAGCCCCAGCCCAGCCCCAGCCCTGCCCCAGCCCCACACTCGTCCCCAGCCCAGCCCCAGCCCCAGCCCTGCCCAAGACTTGGTTTTTGCCCCAGCCCCTGCCCTGCCCCAGACCCACCCTCGGCCCCAGCCCAGCCCCAGCCCCAGCCCTGCCCAAGACTTGGTTCCTGCCGCAGCCCCAGCCCTGCCCCAGCCCCACACTCGGCCCCAGCCTAGCCCCATCCCCAGCCCAGCCCCAGCCCCAGCCCCAGGCTGTTGTCGGACAAGAGGGGACATGGGTCCCAGGAACACCTGTGCAATTCAGGCCTTGAAGAATTCTCTGTTGATAATATACTGGCGGAGAGGAGATGTGAGAAAGTGCTGATTGCTTGGTATGCTGAAGTCCAGCTGCCCCTGAGATGGGAGGCAAGCAAGATAAGGAGGAGGCGAGATCTGGGAAAGAGAGCAATTAGGCCGGATGGAAGAATTCCACAGAGTTGTGAAAACAATGATGTAACCTGTTAGAGAGCAACCAATAGTATGTTGCCAAGTGGGCATAATTATAGCAAACTGTATATAAGATGTGTCTGATGCTCAATAAAGTGGAATCCGCTGATCAAATTGGTCGTTAGAGCGGCCCCCTTCTTGCAGTAAGTGGCGCTCGAACACGGGACCCTAATGAAGACAAACGTTAGGGTTTAAGAAGTTCTTCGGGACGTTGGGAGATTCGCAGTAAGCCGGGAGGCAAGAAGACGGCCGGCCCGGGATAGCAGTACCGGAGGCTGCAAGAAAAGGGAAGACAGCCTTGAAGCCGAAGACGCTGTAGAGCCGGAAACTGCTTAAACGAGGACTGTGCGCACAGGTATTAACGTTTAAATACGGATATGGATAGGCAGGCAGCGTATGATTTATTTATATGCTTTTTAGAAAAGCGACAGTGTAAGTTAAATTTTACAAAGGAGTTGGTGCCGCTGTTAAGCTATGCAGAAGAGTTAGGATATTTTAAGGACCCAAATGAGGTGTTTGAAAAATTGCAGTGGAAAAAGTCTGGACAAGACTTGTGGCTGCATGGCTTAGGTGATGAAAAACGAGCAAAGGAGTGTGGAAAATGGTGGAAGATGGTTATGACAGCACTGGATCAGCATCGTGCTGAGCAAGTGGCAGTTTATCAAGCCAGGGTACGATTAGATTATACGGACCCAAATGGAGCAAGTGTTACACATGCTGGGTTGCCTTTGTCAGAAGAGGTTCAGGATTATTTAAGAAAGGAGAAGGCTGCGTGTGTAAAAGGACTAGGTGGCAGAGTCGAATTACAATCTGTAACACAGGACTCTGCTGAGGAGCCTTCCCCGTCTCTTTTAGCTGAGCAAATTGTACAGGACAAGAAAGTAGGTGAGGGAGAGGAGACAAACAGGGCGGTAGATCCTGGAGGTAGTGTTAAAGATCATGCAAGAAAGCACACAGAGTATTGGCGAAAGGTTGCAGAACACTTAAATGCCGAAGGAGATCAGGAAGGGTTCAGCCGGCTGGCTGTTTCACATCAAGTTTTTCCAGTAATGTATACACAGGTCCCTGGGGAGCAAAATGTTTTTCAGGCTGATGTAACCCAATTGCCATGGAAATTGTTATCTCAATTAAGACAAGCTGCGAGTCAGTTTGGGGTTCAATCTGAACCAGCTAGACAGATGATTGATTTTATTTACATGAACTATAATATGTTACCTAGAGATTCTTATAATGTTATGAAGCTGATCCTAACAGCATCTCAATTTATGACATTTTTGAATGAGTGGGAACACCTAGCTAGACAATCAGCTGGAGTACAAAGACAGCAAAACGACCCACTATTTGATGTAACAGTAGATCAGTTGTGTGGAACGGGACAGTATGAGAGACCAGAGTTACAGGCACTTTTACAGCTGCCTGTTTTGCAAGCATCAGCCCAGATAGTAAGGATGGCTTTTGAAAAGCAGAAGGATGGAAATGCAAATCCTCACTATATAGGAACTAAGCAAGGTAGACAGAAACCTCTTGGCGAATTTGTGGATAAGTTGCTTGCCGCACTTCGAGCAGCAAGCGTAGGAGAAGGTATCCGAGAGGCAATTTTAAGGCAGTGTTTAATGCAGAATGGGAACCAGCAGACGCAACAGCTTATTACATCAGCAGATCCTAGATGGACGGTAGCCGAATTGTTGCAGAGGGCTCAGGACTTGCCAAGCAATCCGATGGCCATGTTGACGGAGGTGATTGGTAAGGGATTACAAAAACAGGCTGAGGTGTTGTCAATGACAATGACAAAACAGCTTGAGCATAGTCAACAGGTTATGGCAGCCTTAGTACCTTTGCGCACAGACTCGAAAGGGCAAGGCCGACCCTATAAGCAGTCATCAGACGAAATACAGTGTCATCGAAAAGCGTAAGGCGGAGATATCGTCTAAAGTAATGCCTGGACTTTTGGCCCATAGATCCGCTTTAGGGCATTTCCCTAGCGGAGATAGTTATTTTGATGAAGCTTGTTGGAGAGAATACAGGAACAAGTTGTGGGACTTGGTTATAGATGGTGATAAAACTGCTATAAAGCTGCAAAAGTCGTGGCGAGAATGCATGAACTGTGTTAAAACCTACGAACTGAAACAGCGAATGGCTGCTGCAGTTAGAGCAACTTTGTCAGGACGAGATGCAGCGCCAGGTGTATCTGAGTTGCAGCTGAAAGATGTGTCTGAGATCTATCGACCGATCGACCGGGGCCGCCCCCGACACATCTTGTGGCGACCACACCGCGTTTACCAGCCGTCACCACTGCCGTTTGCACACAGCGGGGAAAAAGCCGGAAAAAGGCAGTTCAGTGTGTTCGACCCCTTTTTATCAACACCTTCCTCTGACATCGCCAGCGACGGCTCGGATTCGGAACACGACAACACCGGCAGCGAGGAATTCAAACAGCGCCGACTTTGCTTTACGGCCCCTCTTAGAAAAAATGGAGCGCTTGGAGGCTCGCAGTTACAGCGTTCCTGCCACCGCTCTCCTCCCGCGAGCCCTGCCGACCCCCGCGGATACCGACGGCTCCGACCAAGGCGGTACCGGCTGACGCACCACTGATACCGACAGCACCGACAGCAGCAGCGGAGCAGCTGCCACGGCAGCAGCCCCCACCCCTTTCCCCCGCAGCGGCTTTAGCCGCACTACTCTGTTTTGATTTAAAGCAACAGTACTCATTTTGTCATTTCTGATTGTAACGTCTTTCAGAGATTTGTTATTTAGAGTTTTGTTAAGTTTTTCTAATAAGCATAATGAATAAGTAAGCATTTGGTATTTATAAGTACTTAGTACATAGTAATTGCAGTAAGGTGTATGCACTTAGTTAAGAGTTCAAATTGTAAGATTTTCTTTTGGTTCGAACCTTAGTTGTCTGCCTAGGCATTTCAAAGGAGCTCCATGTAATATAGTTAAGGAATGTATAAACAGGTTTTAATTTTGGAAAGTGTTTTTTAGTTAATGTAACAATTTTATTTCTTTTTAGACACTGATTTGATGGATTAATTTTAACATAGTCTTTTAAGGTTTTAAGGATTTTTGGTATTAGCATAAGTTAAGGTTTGTAGTAAATAGGTATTAATTTTAACAACTATTCCTTCACTAATGTGCAGAAGAACCAAGACTGAGAGGAAACAGCATTTCCCATGAAGTCGAACATCGATCACAATAACTGTTATGATAATCTGGGGTCAAAAGCATCAATCAAAAAAAAAAAAAAAAAATTTGTCCTGAATGCTGAATTTGAAAATAGGCAGTTTGGGCTGGTAAATACAGAAAACCTATTTTGTGGTGAGAAAAAGGATTTAAATCCCCATGGAAAATTATTGAAAGGGATTGGCATAAGTGGGAAATAAAGACTAGAGAAATTTTCGTTGGGAAATATCAGGAATAATTAAAAGGATTAGTAAAAGGAAAAGTAAGAGACATAAGATTTTGAAGGCAGAGGAATTGAAATAACAAAAGCACAATGGGAAATGGTAAACGAACTAACCAAGGAAGTAGAGAAGAGACTCCAAATGGAATTTTGAAGTGGGTTAAGGAGTTAAAAAATCTGTAGGGCTCCTGAAGAATGTAACTGCTGCCGAGAAGAAAATACACCCGGCTGCTGGTTGCACCCCAGCAGGCCGAGGAGGCAGAGTTCACATATACTGGTGGAGCCTAATTTTGATCCTAACCCTATTTGTACATAAGGAGTCCAATCGAAATAAAAAACCACGTTCCCATGTGTGGAATCTTGATCAGACCGGAGAGAAAAGACTTGAACTTGGAAAAGCAATAGTAAATTTTTCTGCTACAGTTGAAATCATGGTAAATGCAAGCACAGATGCAATAAAAGCGCAGCAAATGAAATCAATAGTCTCTCGAAAATATCTACTCAGAATAGATTAGCTTTGGATTTTTTATATGTTAAGGAAGGGGGTGTATGTGTAGTCATAAATGTAAGTTGTTGTAGTTATGTTAATCTAGATAAACGAGTGGAAACAGATTTACAGGCGATTGTAAACCACAATCAGATATTACATCAGATTTCTTTAGATGATACTTCTTGTGGATTTAAAGAAATATGGGATAAATTAACTTTCTGGTTACCAGATCTAAATTGGCTTTAACATTTGTTTGTAATATTGTTGGAACAATTGTAATATTGCTATGCATAATACTCTGCAATTGTTGTTACAAAATACTAAGACCTTTAGATGAAATTGCTCATGTCAATGAGTTACAAGTAGAGAATTATGATCAGAATGTGATCAGAACAGATGACCTTAATTATGATCCAATTAAGAAGGTTCTGAAATATCTGGAAATTTTAACACAAATCAATGGTGACAAAAAAAAAAAAAAAAAAAAAAAAAAAAGGGGGAATTGTGACGAATATACTGGTGATTTGTGTTAAAATTGTAAGACTTAGAGTGCACTGGGATTAAGGGTCAGGATCTTGTGAGGCCTGTTTAGAGGATAAAGAGAAAGAAACCTATCTTGCAGACTTGCAAGGACACTGTCTGGTTAATTGGAGACATCACGGCTGAGAAGGAGCTGTCTTAAAGATAAACATTCAGAACTGGGAATTTGTTTTCTTCAGATAAGAAGCCTGCACAATTGAGCATGTGTGAAAGTGGATGCTTTGACCCTTACCACACTGAATGTAGGGAGAAGGGATTTGACCACCTATTCTAAGACTATCATATGCCTCCCTTCTATTTAGCATAAGTTTGCTTATATAGATGATGAAACTATATAAGATGAAGAAAACTATTGTAAGGATGCTTTTTGGGTGAAGTTGGTACCAATAAGAGATTAGTATTACTAGGATGACCAAAAACACATTATTATGGGTAATTTTATATTGGGCAAAGCAGGAAGCCCTTTTGCTCTTGCTGATTGCCTGCAAGTTTTCTGTCTGTGAAGCTAGAGCCTGGCCAGATCTACCTTTACAGATTAAAGAAATCTTGCTACCCTTAAACAAATTATGATTTTTGACCATCCTAGAGAAAATAAAGATGCAACATAACAGGTAATAATGAATTGATTGAACTTTTTCAGACATGTCTGATAGGGATACCCAGACTTAATGTAAATATGTTTGTTAATTATAGTAGTAAGTTTTAAGGTTCTTAGGTATTATTGTACTCATTTTGATTATTGTTAAACTTGTTTATAATTGTATTATGCAAAGTGTTCAAAGAATAACTTCCAAGGCCTTACTTGCACAAAAGAAAAACGGGGGAATTGTTGTCGGACAAGAGGGGACATGGGTCCCAGGAACACCTGTGCAATTCAGGCCTTGAAGAATTCTCTGTTGATAATATACTGGCGGAGAGGAGATGTGAGAAAGTGCTGATTGCTTGGTATGCTGAAGTCCAGCTGCCCCTGAGATGGGAGGCAAGCAAGATAAGGAGGAGGCGAGATCTGGGAAAGAGAGCAATTAGGCCGGATGGAAGAATTCCACAGAGTTGTGAAAACAATGATGTAACCTGTTAGAGAGCAACCAATAGTATGTTGCCAAGTGGGCATAATTATAGCAAACTGTATATAAGATGTGTCTGATGCTCAATAAAGTGGAATCCGCTGATCAAATTGGTCGTTAGAGCGGCCCCCTTCTTGCAGTACCAGGCCTGCCCCAGCCCAGCCCCAGCCAGAGCCCAGCCCCAGCCCAAGCCCCAACCCCAGTCGCAGCCCTGGCCCCAGCCCATATCTAGCCCAGCCCCCGCCCCACCCTCAGCCCCAGCCCAGCTCCAGCCACAGAGCAGCCACAGCCCTGCCCCAGCCCCAGCCCGACCCCAGCCCCAGCCCTGCCCCAGCCCAACCCCAGCCCCAGCCCAGCACCCAGCCCCAGCCCTGCCCCAGCCCAACCCCAGCCACAGCCCTGCCCCAGCCCTGGACCCAGCCCCAGCCCCAGCCCCACCCCCGGCCCCAGCGTAGCCCTAGCCCAGCCCTGACCCAGCCCCATCCCTAGCCCAGCCCTGCCCCAGGCCCGGACCCAGCCCCAGCCCTGAGCCGAACCCAGCCCCAGCCTGGCCCCAGCCCTGCCCTAGCTCCAGCCCTAGCCCTGTCCCCAGCCTCGGCCTGTGCCCCTGCCCCAGCCCCAGCCCTGCCCCAGCCCAACCCCAGCCCCAGCCCTGCCCTCAGCCCAGCCCCAGCCCCAGCCTGGCCCCAGCCCTGTCCCGAGCCCCAGCCACAGCCCAGCCCCAGGCCCAGCCCCAGCCCAGCCCCTGCTGTGGAGCCAGCCCCAGCCCAGCCCCAGCCCCAGTCCCAGGCCTGCCCCAGCCCAGCCCCAGCCACAGCCCAGCCCCTGCCGTGGACCCAGCCCCAGCCCAGCCCCAGCCCCAGCCCCAGGCCTGCCCCAGCCCAGCCCCAGCCACAGCCCAGCCCCAGCCCTGGACCCAGCCCCAGTCGCAGCCCCAGCCCCAGCGCAGTCCTAGCCCAGCCCCAGCCCCACCCTCAGCCCCAGCCCAGCTCCAGCCACTGCCCAGCCACAGCCCTGGACCTAGCCTTAGCCCAGCCACAGCTCCAGCCACAGCCCTACCCCAGCCCTGGACCCAGCCCCAGCCCTAGCCCAGCCCCAGACCCAGCCCCAGCCCAACCCCAGCCCCAGCCCTGCCCCAGCCCCGCCCTCGGCCCCAGCCCAATCCCAGCCCCAGCCCTAGCCCCAGCCCCAGTCCCAGCCCCAGCCCCATCCCTACTGCAAGAAGGGGGCCGCTTATTCGACCAATTTGATCAGCGGATTCCCACTTTATTGAGCATCAGACACATCTTATATACAGTTTGCTATAATTATGCCCACTTGGCAACATACTATTGGTTGCTCTCTAACAAGTTACATCATTGTTTTCACAACTCTGTGGAATTCTTCTATCCGGCCTAATTGCTCTCTTTCCCAGATCTCGCCTCCTCCTTATCTTGCTTGCTTCCCATCTCAGGGGCAGCTGGACTTCAGCATACCAAGCAATCAGCACTTTCTCACATCTCCTACTCTGCCACTATATTATCAACAGAGAATTCTTCAAGGCCTGAATTGCACAGGTGTTCCTGGGACCCATGTCCCCTCTTGCTCAAAACAAACCCCAACAACAATTTGCCCGTTTTTCTTTTGTGCAAGTAAGGCCTTGGAAGTTATTCTTTGCACACTTTTCATAATACAATTATAAACAAGTTTAACAATAATCAAAATGAGTACAATGATACCTAAGAACCTTAAAACTTACTACTATAATTAACAAACATATTTACATTAAGTCTGGGTGTCCCTATCAGACACATCTGAAAAAGTTCAATCAATTCATTATTACCTGTTATGTTGCACCTTTATTTTCTCTAGGATGGTCAAAAATCATAATTTGTTTAATGGTAGCAAGATTTCTTTAATCTGTAAAGGTAGATCTGGCCAGGCTCTAGCTTCACAGACAGAAAACTTGCAGGCAATCAGCAAGAGCAAAAGAGCTTCATTGCTTTGCCCAATATAAAATTACCCATAATAATGTGTTTTTGCTCATCCTAGTAATACTGATCTCTTATTGGTACCATTTGTTGATGTTTTCAATCGAAAATGAAAATGCATGTTGTGTTGTTATGAATTTTGATTTTCCCTCTAGGTGTGTAAAATTATAGCGAACTGGTGAGATAACATATAAATCCCTTCTCCCTACATTCAGTGTGGTAAGGGTCAAAGCATCCACTTTCACACATGCTCAATTGTGCAGGCTTCTTATCTGAAGAAAACAAATTCCCAGTTCTGAATGTTTATCTTTAAGACAGCTCCTTCTCAGCCGTGATGTCTCCAATTAACCAGACAGTGTCCTTGCAAGTCTGCAAGAGAGGTTTCTTTCTCTTTACCCTCTAAACAGGCCTCACAAGATCCTGACCCTTAATCCCAGTGCACTCTAAGTCTTACAATTTTAACACAAATCACCAGTATATTCATCACAATTCCCCCCTTTTTTTTTTTTTTTGTCACCATTGATTTGTGTTAAAATTTCCAGATACTTCAGAACCTTCTTAATTGGATCATAATTAAGTTCATCTGTTCTGATCACATTCTGATCATAATTCTCTACTTGTAACTCGTTGACATGAGCAATCTTACTTAAAGGTCTTAGTATTTTGTAACAACAATTGCAGAGTATTATGCATAGCAATATTACAATTATTCCAACAATATTACAAACAAATGTTTAAGCCAATTTAGATTTGGTAACCAGAAAGTTAATTTATCCCATATTTCTTTAAATCCACAAGAAGTATCATCTAAAGAAATCTGATGTAATATCTGATTGTGGTTTACAATCGCCTGTAAATCTGTTTCCACTCGTTTATCCAGATTAACATAACTACAACAACTTACATTTATGACTACACATACACCCCCTTCCTTAACATATAAAAAATCCAAAGGTAATCTATTCTGAGTAGACATTTTCGAGAGACTATTGATTTCAATTTGCTGCACTTTTATTGCATCTGTGCTTGCATTTACTATGATTTCAACTGTAGCAGAAAAATTTACCATTGCTTTTTCAAGTTCAAGTCTTTTCTCTCCGGTCTGATCAAGATTCCACACATGGGAACGTGGTTTTTTATTTCGATTGGACTCCTTATGTACAAATAGGGTTAGGATCAAAATTAGGCTCCACCAGTATATGTGAACTCTGCCTCCTCGGCCTGCTGGGGTGCAACCAGCAGCCGGGTGTATTTTCTTCTCGGCAGCAGTTACATTCTTCAGGAGCCCTACAGATTTTTTAACTCCTTAACCCACTTCAAAATTCCATTTGGAGTCTCTTCTCTACTTCCTTGGTTAGTTCGTTTACCATTTCCCATTGTGCTTTTGTTATTTCAATTCCTCTGCCTTCAAAATCTTATGTCTCTTACTTTTCCTTTTACTAATCCTTTTAATTATTCCTGATATTTCCCAACGAAAATTTCTCTAGTCTTTATTTCCCACTTATGCCAATCCCTTTCAATAATTTTCCATGGGGATTTAAATCCTTTTTCTCACCACAAAATAGGTTTTCTGTATTTACCAGCCCAAACTGCCTATTTTCAAATTCAGCATTCAGGACAAAATATTTTTTTGATTGATGCTTTTGACCCCAGATTATCATAACAGTTATTGTGATCGATGTTCGACTTCATGGGAAATGCTGTTTCCTCTTAGTCTTGGTTCTTCTGCACATTAGTGAAGGAATAGTTGTTAAAATTAATACCTATTTACTACAAACCTTAACTTATGCTAATACCAAAAATCCTTGAGACCTTAAAAAACTATGTTAAAATTAATCCATCAAATCAGTGTCTAAAAAGAAATAAAATTGTTACATTAACTAAAAAACACTTTCCAAAATTAAAAGCTGTTTATACATTCCTTAACTATATTACATGGAGCTCCTTTGAAATGCCTAGGCAGACAACTAAGAAAGTTCGAACCAAAAGAAAATCTTACAATTTGAACTCTTAACTAAGTGCATACACCTTACTGCAATTACTATGTACTAAGTACTTATAAATACCAAATGCTTACTTATTCATTATGCTTATTACAAAAACTTAACAAATCTCTAAATAACAAATCTCTGAAAGACGTTACAATCAGAAATGACAAAATGAGTACTGTTGCTTTAAATCAAAACAGAGTGGTGCGGCTAAAGCCGCTGCGGGGGAAAGGGGTGGGGGCTGCTGCCGTGGCAGCTGCTCCGCTGCTACTGTCGGTGCTGTCGGTGTCGGTGGTGCGTCAGCCGGTACCGCCTTGGTCGGAGCCGTCGGTATCCGCGGGGGCCGGCAGGGCTCGCGGGAGGAGTGCGGTGGCAGGAACGCTGTAACCGCGAGCCTCCAAGCGCTCCATTTTTTCTAAGAGGGGCCGTAAAGCAAAGTCGGCGTTGTTTGAATTCCTCGCTGCCGGTGTTGTCTTCCGAGTCCGAGCCGTCGCTGGCGATGTCAGAGGAAGGTTCCCCGCTGTGTGCAAATGGCAGTGGTGATGGCTGGTAAACGCGGTGTGGTCGCCGCAAGATGTATCGGGGGCGGCCCCGGTCGATCGGTCGACAGTTCTCAGACACATCTTTCAGCTGCAACTCAGATACACCTGGCGCTGCATCTCGTCCTGACAAAGTTGCTCTAACTGCAGCAGCCATTCGCTGTTTCAGTTCGTAGGTTTTAACACAGTTCATGCATTCTCGCCACGACTTTTGAAGCTTTATAGCAGTTTTATCACCATCTATAACCAAGTCCCACAACTTGTTCCTGTATTCTCTCCAACAAGCTTCATCAAAATAACTATCTCCGCTAGGGAAATGCCCTAAAGTGGATCTATGGGCCAAAAGTCCAGGCATTACTTTAGACGATATCTCCGCCTTACGCTTTTCGATGACACTGTATTTCACCTGATGACTGCTTATCGGGTCGGCCTTGCCCTTTCGAGTCTGTGCGCAAAGGTACTAAGGCTGCCATAACCTGTTGACTATGCTCAAGCTGTTTTGTCATTGTCATTGACAACACCTCAGCCTGTTTTTGTAATCCCTTACCAATCACCTCCGTCAACATGGCCATCGGATTGCTTGGCAAGTCCTGAGCCCTCTGCAACAATTCGGCTACCGTCCATCTAGGATCTGTTGATGTAATAAGCTGTTGCGTCTGCTGGTTCCCATTCTGCATTAAACACTGCCTTAAAATTGCCTCTCGGATACCTTCTCCTACGCTTGCTGCTCGAAGTGCGGCAAGCAACTTATCCACAAATTCACCAAGAGGTTCCTGTCTACCTTGCTTAATTCCCATATAGTGAGGATTTGCATTTCCATCCTTCTGCTTTTCAAAAGCCCTCCTTACTATCTGGGCTGATGCTTGCAAAACAGGCAGCTGTAAAAGTGCCTGTAACTCTGGTCTCTCATACTGTCCCGTTCCACACAACTGATCTACTGTTACATCAAATAGTGGATCGTTTTGCTGTCTTTGTACTCCAGCTGATTGTCTAGCTAGGTGTTCCCACTCATTCAAAAATGTCATAAATTGAGATGCTGTTAGGATCAGCTTTGTAACATTATAAGAATCTCTAGGCAACATATTATAGTTCATGTAAATAAAATCAATCATCTGTCTAGCTGGTTCAGATTGAACCCCAAACTGACTCGCAGTCTGTCTTAATTGAGATAACAATTTCCATGGCAATTGGGTTACATCAGCCTGAACAACATTTTGCTCCCCAGGGACCTGTGTATACATTACTGGAAAAGCTTGATGTGAAGCAGCCAGCCGGCTAAGCCCTTCCTGATCTCCTTCGGCATTTAAGTGTTCTGCAACCTTTCGCCAATACTCTGTGTGCTTTCTTACATGATCTTTAACACCACCTCCAGGATCTACCGCCCTGTTTGTCTCCTCTCCCTCACCTACTTTCTTCTCCTGTACAATTTGCTCAGCTAAAAGAGATGGGGAAGGCTCCTCAGCAGAGTCCTGTGTTACAGATTGTAATTCAACTCTGCCACCTAGCCCTTTTACACACGCAGCCTTCTCCTTTCTTAAATAATCCTGAACCTCTTCTGACAAAGGCAACCCAGCATGTGTAACACTTGCTCCATTTGGGTCCGTATAATCTAATCGTACCCTGGCTTGATAAGCTGCCATTCGCTCAGCACGATGCTGATCCAGTGCTGTCATAACCATCTTCCACCATTTTCCACACTCCTTTGCTCGTTTTTCATCATCTAAGCCATGCAGCCACAAGTCTTGTCCAGACTTTTTCCACTGCAATCTTTCAAACACCTCATTTGGGTCCTTAAAATATCCTAACTCTCCTGCATAGCTTAACAGTGGCACCAACTCCTTTGTAAAATTTAACTTACACTGTCACTTTTCTAAAAAGCATTTAAATAAATCATACGCTGCCTGCCTATCCATGTCCGTATTTAAACGTTAATACCTGTGCGCACAGTCCTCGTTTAAGCAGTTTCCGGCTCTACAGCGTCTTCGGCTTCAAGGCTGTCTTCCCTTTTCTTGCAGCCTCCGGTACTGCTATCCCGGGCCGGCCGTCTTCTTGCCTCCCTGCTTACTGCGCATCTCCCAAGTCCCGAAGAACTTCTTAAACCCTAACGTTTGTCTTCATTAGGGTCCCGTGTTCGAGCGCCACTTACTGCAAGAAGGGGGCCGCTTATTCGACCAATTTGATCAGCGGATTCCAACTTTATTGAGCATCAGACACATCTTATATACAGTTTGCTATAATTATGCCCACTTGGCAACATACTATTGGTTGCTCTCTAAAAGGTTACATCATTGTTTTCACAACTCTGTGGAATTCTTCTATCCGGCCTAATTGCTCGCTTTCCCAGATCTTGCCTCTTCCTTATCTTGCTTGCCTCCCATCTCAGGGGCAGCTGGACTTCAGCATACCAAGCAATCAGCACTTTCTCACATCTCCTACTCTGCCACTATATTATCAACAGAGAATTCTTCAAGGCCTGAATTGCACAGGTGTTCCTGGGACCCATGTCCCCTCTTGCTCAAAACAAACCCCAACAACACATCCCCATCCCTGCCCCCAGCCCAGCCCCAGCCCCAGCCCTGCCCCATCCCAGCCCCAGCCCCAGCCCCAGCCCATACCCTGCCCCAGTCCCTGCCCCAGCCCATTCCTGGTCCCAGCCCAGCCACAGCCCAGCCCCAGCCCTGCCCTCAGCCCAGCCCCAGACCCAGCCTGGCCCCAGCCCTGTCCCCAGCCCCAGCCACAGCCCAGCCCCAGGCCCTGCCCCAGCCTAGCCCCAGCCCTGCCCCAGCCCTGGCTCCTGCCCCAGCCTTGGCTCCAGCCCCAGCCCCAGCCCTGCCCATGCCTTGGTTCCAGCCCCAGCCCCAGCCCTGCGCCAACCCAGCCCCAGCCCAAGGCCCAGCCTCAAGCGTAGTCCTGCCCCAGCCCTGGCCCCAATCCAGCCCCAGCCCTACCCCTACCTCAGCCCTAGCCCCAGCCCTGTCCGCAGCCCCAGCCCCAGCCCCACTCTCGCCACCAGCCCAGCCCCAGCCCCAACCTTGCCCCCAGCCCAGCCCCAGTTCCAGCCCTGCCCCAGCCCCACCCTTGGCCCCAGCCCAGCCCCTGCCCCAGCCCCAGCCCCAGCCCCAGCCCTAGCCCAGCAATGCCCTCAGCCCCAGCCCCAGCCCCAGCCCCACCCTTGGCCCCAGCCCAGCCCCTGCCCCAGCCCTGCCCCGGCCCAGCCCCAGCCCCAGCCCAGCCCCTGCCCTGGACCCAGCCCCAGCCCAGCCACAGCCACAGCCCCAGCCCCAGCCCCGGACCCAGCCCCAGTCGCAGCCCCGGGCCCAGCCCAGCCCTAGCCCAGCCCCAACCCCACCCTCAGCCCCAGCCCAGCTCCACCCACAGCCCAGCCACAGCCCTGGACCCAGCCCCAGCACAGCTCCATCCCCAGCCCTGCCCCAGCCCTGCCCTCAGCCCAACCCCAGCCCCAGCCCGGCCCCAGTCCTGCCCCAGCCCTGGACACAGCCCCACCCTGGACCCAGCTCTAGCCCCAGCCCAGCCCCAGCCCTGGATCCAGACCAAGTCGCAGCCCCGGCCCCAGCCCAGCCCTAGCCCAGCCCCAGCCCCAGCCCCACCCTCAGCCCCAGCCCAGCTCCAGCCACAGCCCAGCCACAGTCCTGGACCCAGCCAAAGCCCAGCCCCAGCCCCAGCCCAGCCCTAGCCCAGCCCCAGCGCTGGACCAAGCCCCACCCCTGAGCCGAACCCAGCCCCAGCCTGGCCCCAGCCCCAGCCCTAGCTCCACCCCTAGCCCTGTCCCCAGCCTCGGCCCGTGCCCCTGCCCCAGTCCCAGTCCTGCCCCATCCCAGCCCCCAGTCCCAGCCCTGCCCTCAGCCCAGACCCAGACCCAGACCCAGACTGGCCCCAGCCCTGTCCCGAGCCCCAGCCACAGCCCAGCCCCAGGCCCAGCCCCAGCCTAGCCCCAGCCCTGCCCCAGCCGCAGCCCCAGGCCTGACCTCAGCCCTGCCCCAGCCCTGGCTCCTGCCCCAGCCCTGGCTCCAGCCCCAGCCCCAGCCCTGCGCCAACCCAGCCCCAGCCCAAGGCCCAGCCTCAAGCCTAGTCCTGCCTCAGCCCTGGCCCCAATCCAGCCCCAGCCCTACCCCTACCTCAGCCCTAGCCCCAGCCCCACTCTCGCCACCAGCCCAGCCCCAGCCCCAACCTTGCCCACAGCCCAGCCCCAGTTCCAGCCCAAGCCCCAGCCCTGTCCCAGCCGCAGCCCCAGGCCTGACCTCAGCCCTGCCCCAGCCCTGGTTCCAGCCCCAGCCCCAGCCCTGCGCCAACGCAGCCCCAGCCCAAGGCCCAGCCTCAAGCGTAGTCCTGCCCCAGCCCTGGCCCCAATCCAGCCCCAGCCCTACCCCTACCTCAGCCCTAGCCCCAGCCCCAACCTTGCCCCCAGCCCAGCCCCAGTTCCAGCCCTGCCCCAGCCCTGCCCCTGCCCCGGCCCCAGCCCTGCCCCAGCTCTGGCCCCAACCCTGTCCCCAGCCCCGGCCCCTGCCCCAGCCCCAGCCCTAGCCCAGCAATGCCCTCAGCCCCAGCCCAGCTCCAGCCACAGCCCAGCCACAGCCCTGGACCCAGCCCCAGCCCAGCCCCTGCCCCAGCCCTGCCCTAGCCCAGCCCCAGCCCTGGACCAAGCCCCAGTCCTGAGCCGAACCCAGCCCCAGCCTGGCCCCAGCCCTGCCCTAGCTCCAGCCCTAGCCCTGTCCCCAGCCTCGGCCCGTGCCCCTGCCCCAGTCCCAGTCCTGCCCCATCCCAGCCCCCAGTCCCAGCCCTGCCCTCAGCCCAGCCCCAGCCCCAGTCTGGCCCCAGCCCTGTCCCGAGCCCCAGCCACAGCCCAGCCCCAGGCCCAGCCCCAGCCTAGCCCCAGCCCTGGCTCCTGCCCCAGCCCTGACTGCAGCCCCAGCCCCAGCCCTGCCCAATCCTTGGTTCCAGCCCCAGCCCCAGCCCTGCACCCACCCAGCCCCAGCCCAAGGCCCAGCCTCAAGCCTAGTCCTGCCCCAGCCCTGGCCCCAATCCAGCCCCAGCCCTACCCCTACCTCAGCCCTAGCCCCAGCCCTGTCCGCAGCCCCAGCCCCAGCCCTGCCCCCAGCCCAGCCCCAGCCACCGCCCAGCCCCAGCCCCGGCCCCAGCCAAGCCCCACTAACGGCCCCATCCCCGGCCTCAGCCCAGCTCCAGCCACAGCCTAGCCACAGCCCCTACCCTGCCCCTGCCCCAGGCATGCCCCAGCCCAGCCCCAGCCACAGCCCAGCCCCAGCCCTGGACCCAGCCCCAGTTGCAGCCGCAGCTCCAGCGCAGTCCTAGCCCAGCCCCAGCCCCACCCTCAGCCCCAGCCCAGCTCCAGCCACAGCCCAGCCACAGCCCTGGACCTAGCCCCAGCCCAGCCACAGCCCCAGCCACAGCCCTGCCCCAGCCCTGGACCCAGCCCCAGCCCTAGCCCAGCCCCAGCCCCAGCCCCAGCCCCAGCCCTGCCCCAGCCCAACTCCAGCCCCAGACCATCCCCCAACCCCGGCCCTACCCCTTCCCAGTCCCGGTCCATGCCCAGCCCCAGCCCTGCCCCACCATCGTCCCCAGCCCAGCCCCTGCCCCAGCCCTACCCCTGCCCAGTCCCGGTCCATGCCCAGACCCAGCCCTGCCCAGCCCCAGCACCACCCCCAGCCCTGCCCAAGACTTGGTTCCAGCCCCAGCCCCAGCCCTGTCCCCAGCCACAGCCCAGCCCCAGGCCCTGCCCCAGCCTAGCCCCTGCCCTGCCCATGCCTTGGTTCCAGCCCCAGCCCCATCCCTGCGCCATCCCAGCCCCAGCCCAAGGCCCAGCCTCAAGCCTAGTCCTGCCCCAGCCCTGGCACCAATCCAGCCCCAGCCCTACCCCTACCTCAGCCCTAGCCACAGCCCTGTCCGCAGCCCCAGCCCCAGCCCCAGCCACACCCTCGCCACCAACCCAGCCCCAGCCCCAACCTTGCCCCCAGCCCAGCCCCAGTTCCAGCCCTGCCCCAGCCCTGCCCCTGCCCCGGCCCCAGCCCTGCCCCAGCTCTGGCCTTAGCCCTGTCCCCAGCCCCGGCCCCTGCCCCAGCCCCAGCCCCATCCTTGGCCCCAGCCCAGCCCCAGTTCCAGCCCTGCCCCAGCCCTGCCCCTGCCCCGGCCCCAGCCCTGCCCCAGCTCTGGCCCCAGCCCTGTCCCCAGCCCCGGCCCCTGCCCCAGCCCCAGCCCCATCCTTGGCCCCAGCCCAGCCCCTGCCCCAGCCCTGCCCAGGCCCAGCCCCAGCCCCAGCCCAGCCCCATCCCCAGCCCTGCCCCAGCCAAGCCATCAGCCCAACCCCAGCCCCAGCCCGGCCCCAGTCGTGCCGCAGCCCTGGACACAGCCCCACCCTGGACCCAGCCCCAGCCCCAGCACAGCCCCAGCCCTGCCCCAGCCTAGCCCCAGCCCCAGTCCAGCCCCTGCCCCGGCCCATTCCCAGCCCAGCCCCAGCGCCATCCCCAGCCCTGCCCCATCCCAGCCCCAGCCACAGCCCAGCCACAGCCCTGGATCCAGACCCAGTCGCAGCCCCGGCCCCAGCCCAGCCCTAGCCCAGCCCCAGCCGCACCCTCAGCCCCAGCCCAGCTCCAGCCACAGCCCAGCCACAGCCCTGGACCCAGCCCCAGCCCAGCCCCAGCCCCAGCCCTGCCCCCAGCCCAGCCCCAGACCCAGCCTGGCCCCATCCCAGCCCCCAGCCCCAGCCCTGCCCCCATCCCAGCCCCCAGCCCCAGCCCTGCCCCAGCCCAGCCCCAGACCCAGCCTGGCCCCAGCCCTGCCCCAGCCGCAGCCCCAGGCCTGACCTCAGCCCTGCCCCAGCCCTGGCTCCTGCCCCAGCCCTGGCTCCAGCCCCAGCCCCAGCCCTGCCCAAGCCTTGGTTCCAGCCCCAGCCCCAGCCCTGGCCCCAATCCAGCCTCAGCCCTATCCCTACCTCAGCCCTAGCCCCAGCCCTGTCCCGAGCCCCAGCCACAGCCCAGCCCCAGCCCCAGCCCCAGCCCCAACCTTGGCCCCAGCCCAGCCCCAGTTCAAGCCCTGCCCCAGCCCTGCGCCTGCCCTGGCCCCAGCCCCGACCCCAGACTCGGCCCCAGCCCAGCCCCAGGCTTAGCCCTGTGCCAGCCCTACCCCAGCCCAGCCCCGGTCCCAGCCCAGCCCAAGCCCTGGCCCAACCCCAGCCCAAACCCCATCCTTGCCCCCAGCCCAGCCCTAGCCCTGCCCCAGTCCCAGCCCCAGCCCAGCCCCAGCCCTGGAACCAGCCCCAGCCCCAGCCCTTGACCCAGCCCCAGCCCCACCCCAGCCTCATCCCCAGCCCAGGCCTAGCCCTGCCCCAGCCCCAGCCCCACCCCCGGACCCATCCCCGGTCCCAGCCCAGCCGTAGCGCAGCCCTGCCCCAGCCCCCGCCCTGCCCAGCCCCAGCCCTGCACCGAACCCAGCCCCAGCCCAGCCCCAGCCCTGTCCCCAGCCCCGGCCCATGCCCCAGCCCCAGCCCCGGCCCCACCCTCGGCTCCAGCCCAGCCCCTGCCCCAGACCTGCCCCTGCCCCAGCCCTGCCCCGGCCCAGCCCCAGCCCCAGCCCAGCCCCAGCCCTGGACCCAGCCCCAGCCCAGCCCCAGCGACAGCACAGCCCCAGCCCTGGACCCAGCCCCAGTCGCAGCCCCGGCCCCAGCCCCAGCCCCAGCCCAACCCCAGCCCCAGCCCTGCCCCAGCCCAAACCCAGCCCCAGCCCAGCCCCCAGCCACGGCCCTAACCCTGCCCAGTCCCGGTCCATGCCCAGCCTCAGCCCTGCCCCACCCTTGTCCTCAGCACAGCCCCTGCCCCAGCCCCAGCCCTGCCCAAGTCTTGGTTCCAACCCCAGCCCCAGCCCTGCCCAAGCCCCACCCTCGGCCCCAGCCCAGCCCCAGCCCCAGCCCTAGCCCTGCCCAGGACCCAGCCCCATCCCTGTCCCCCGCCCAGCCCCAGCCCCACCCCAGCCTCGTCCCCTGCCCAGCCACAGCCCTTCCCCAGCCCAAACCCCAGCCCCGGCCCCATCCCCATCCCTGCCCCCCGCCCAGCCCCAGCCCCAGCCCTGCCCCATCCCAGCCCCAGCCCCAGCCCCAGCCCTGCCCTCAGCCCAGCCCCAGGTCCGGACCCAGCCCCAGCCTCAGCCCAGCCCTAAGCTAGCCCTGCCCCAGCCCCAGCCCTGCCCAAGTCTTGGTTCCAACCCCAGCCCCAGCCCAGCCCCAGCCTCACCCTCGGCCCCAGCCCTGCCCAGCCCAGCCCCAGCCACCGCCCAGCCCCAACCCAGCCTCATCCCCAGCCCAGGCCCAGCCCTGCCCCAGCCCAGCGCAGCCCCATCCCCATCCCTGCCCCCAACCCAGCCCCAGCCCCAGCCCCAGCCCTGCCCCAGCCCAGCCCCAGCCCCAGACCTGCGCCGAACCCAGCCCCAGCCCGGCCCCACCCTCAGCCCCAGCCCAGCTCCAGACACAGTCCAGCCACAGCCCTGGACCCAGCCACAGCCCTGCCCCAGCCCCAGCCCAGCACCAGCCCCAGCCCGAGCCCAGCCCCATCACTACCCCAGCCCTGCCCAAGCCTTGCTTCCAGCCCCAGCCCCTGCACCAGCCCCGGCCCCTCCCCCAGCTCAGCCCCAGCCCAGCTCCAGCCCTGCCCCAGCCCCAGCCCCAACCCAGCCCCAGCCCTGCCCCCAGCCCAGACCCCGCCCCAGCCTAGCCCCGGCCCAAGCCCTAGCCGTTCCCCAGCCCTTGCTCAGCCCCAACCCAGCCCCCACCTCCAGCCCTGTCCCCAGACCCAGACCCAGCCCTGGCCCCAGCCTCCATCCCCAGCCCAGCACCAGCCCAGCCCCAGCCGTGCCCCCTGCGCCGGCCCCAGCCCCCAGCCCCAGCCCAGCCCCAGCCCTGCCACCAGCCCTGCCCCAGTCCTGCCCCAGCCCCATTCCTAGCCCCTGCCCTGCCCCATCCCCGGAGCCAGCCCCCAGCCCCAGCCCAGACCCAGCCCCGGCCCGAGCCCAGCCCCAGCCCTGCCCAAGCCTTGGTTCCAGCCCCAGCCCCAGCCCTGCCCCAGCCCAGCCCCAGCCCCAGACCTGCGCCAAAGCCAGCCCCAGCCCGGCCCCACCCTCAGCCCCAGCCCAGCTCCAGACACAGTCCAGCCACAGCCCTGGACCCAGCCACAGCCCAGCCCCAGCCCCAGCCCTGCCCTAGCCCAGCCCCAGCCCTGGACCAAGCCTCACCCCTGAGCCGAACCCAGCCCCAGCCTGGCCCCAGCCCTGCCCTAGCTCCAGCCCTAGCCCTGTCCCCAGCCTCGGCCCGTGCCCCTGCCCCAGTCCCAGTTTTGCCCCATCCCAGCCCCCAGCCCCAGCCCTGCCCTCAGCCCAGCCCCAGCCCCAGTCTGGCCCCAGCCCTGTCCCGAGCCCCAGCCACAGCCCAGCCCCAGGCCCAGCCCCAGCCCAGGCCTAGCCCTGCCCCAGCCCCAGCCCCACCCCCGGACCCATCCCCGGTCCCAGCCCAGCCATAGCCCAGCCCTGCCCCAGGCCCCGCCCTGCCCAGCCCCAGCCCTGCACCGAACCCAGCCCAGCCCGGCCCCAGCCGTGCCCCAGCTCTGGCCCCAGCCCTGTCCCCAGCCCTGCCCCAGCCCCAGCCCAGCACCAGCCCCAGCCTGAGCCCAGCCCCATCACTCCCCCAGCCCTGCCCAAGCCTTGCTTCCAGCCCCAGCCCCTGCACCAGCCCCGGCCCCTCCCCCAGCTCAGCCCCAGCCCAGCTCCAGCCCTGCCCCAGCCCCAGCCCCAACCCAGCCCCAGCCCTGCCCCCAGCCCAGCCCCAGCCCCAGCCTAGCCCCGGCCCAAGCCCTAGCCGTTCCCCAGCCCTTGCTCAGCCCCAACCCAGCCCCCACCTCCAGCCCTGTCCCCAGACCCAGACCCAGCCCTGGCCCCAGCCTCCAGCCCCAGCCCAGCCCCAGCCCAGACCCAGCCATGCCCCCTGCGCCGGCACCAGCCCAGCCCCAGCCCAGCCCCAGCCCTGCCACCAGCCCTGCCCCAGCCCTGCCCCAGCCCCATTCCTAGCCCCTGCCCTGCCCCATCCCCGGAGCCAGCCCCCAGCCCCAGCCCAGCCCCAGCCCCGGCCCGAGCCCAGCCCCAGCCCTGCCCAAGCCTTGGTTCCAGCCCCAGCCCCAGCCCTGCCCCAGCCCAGCCCCAGCCCCAGACCTGCGCCGAAGCCAGCCCCAGCCCGGCCCCACCCTCAGCCCCAGCCCAGCTCCAGACACAGTCCAGCCACAGCCCTGGACCCAGCCACAGCCCAGCCCCAGCCCCAGCCCTGCCCTAGCCCAGCCCCAGCCCTGGACCAAGCCTCACCCCTGAGCCGAACCCAGCCCCAGCCTGGCCCCAGCCCTGCCCTAGCTCCAGCCCTAGCCCTGTCCCCAGCCTCGGCCCGTGCCCCTGCCCCAGTCCCAGTTTTGCCCCATCCCAGCCCCCAGCCCCAGCCCTGCCCTCAGCCCAGCCCCAGCCCCAGTCTGGCCCCAGCCCTGTCCCGAGCCCCAGCCACAGCCCAGCCCCAGGCCCAGCCCCAGCCCAGGCCTAGCCCTGCCCCAGCCCCAGCCCCACCCCCGGACCCATCCCCGGTCCCAGCCCAGCCATAGCCCAGCCCTGCCCCAGGCCCCGCCCTGCCCAGCCCCAGCCCTGCACCGAACCCAGCCCAGCCCGGCCCCAGCCGTGCCCCAGCTCTGGCCCCAGCCCTGTCCCCAGCCCTGCCCCAGCCCCAGCCCAGCACCAGCCCCAGCCTGAGCCCAGCCCCATCACTCCCCCAGCCCTGCCCAAGCCTTGCTTCCAGCCCCAGCCCCTGCACCAGCCCCGGCCCCTCCCCCAGCTCAGCCCCAGCCCAGCTCCAGCCCTGCCCCAGCCCCAGCCCCAACCCAGCCCCAGCCCTGCCCCCAGCCCAGCCCCAGCCCCAGCCTAGCCCCGGCCCAAGCCCTAGCCGTTCCCCAGCCCTTGCTCAGCCCCAACCCCCCCACCTCCAGCCCTGTCCCCAGACCCAGACCCAGCCCTGGCCCCAGCCTCCAGCCCCAGCCCAGCCCCAGCCGTGCCCCCTGCGCCGGCACCAGCCCCCAGCCCCAGCCCAGCCCCAGCCCTGCCACCAGCCCTGCCCCAGCCCTGCCCCAGCCCCATTCCTAGCCCCTGCCCTGCCCCATCCCCGGAGCCAGCCCCCAGCCCCAGCCCAGCCCCAGCCCCGGCCCGAGCCCAGCCCCAGCCCTGCCCAAGCCTTGGTTCCAGCCCCGGCCCCAGCCCCAGCCCAGCCCCAGCCCAGCCCCAGCCCTGGCCCGAGCCCCAGCCCCAGCCCTGCCCAAGCCTTGGTTCCAGCCCCGGCCCTTGCCCCAGCCCAGCCCCAGCCCTGCCCCATCCCTGCCCTCAGCCCCAGCCCCAGCCCTACTCCAGCCCTCGCCACAGCCCCAGCCCCTGTCGTGCCCCCTGCCCCGGCCCCAGACCTGCTCCAGCCCCTGCCCTAGCCCTGCCCCAGCCCTGACCCGAGCGCCAGCTCAAGCCCAGCCCCATCCCAGCCCGTGGCCTCAGCCCAGCCCCAGCACCAGCCCAGCCCCCAGCCAAGTCCTAGCCCTGCTCCAGCCCCCACCCCACCCCCAGCTCAGCCCCATCCCAGCCCCGACCACACCCCACCCCCAGCCCTGCCCCAGCTCATCCCCAGCCCAGCCCCGGCCCCAACCCCTGCCCCAGCTCCAGTTCCAGCCCCGGCCCTAGCTCCAGACCAGCCCCTGCCCAGCCCCGGCCCCAGCCTCCAGCCCCAGCCCCACCCTCAGCCCAGCCCCAGCCCCAGCCCTGTCCCCAGCCCCATCCCTAGCCCAGCCCCTGCCCTGCCCCAGCCCAGCCCCAGTCCCAGCTCCAGCCCCGGCCTCAGCCCAGCCCTAACCTAGACCTGCCCCAGCCCCAGGCCTAGCCCAGCCGTGCCCTCAGCCCAGCCCCAGCCCTGGACCAAGCCCCAGCCCTGCACCGAACCCAGCCACAGCCCGGCCCCAGCCCTGCCCCAGCTCTGGCCCCAGCCCTGTCCCCAGCCCCGGCCCAGCCCCAGCCCCAGCCCTAGCACAGCCCTGCCCTCAGCCCCAGCCCCAGCCCCAGCCCCACGTCGGCCCCAGCCCAGCACCTGCCCCAGCCCTGCCCCGGCCCAGCCCCAGCCCCTGCCCAGCCCCTGCCCTGGACCCAGCCCCAGCCCAGCCCCAGCTCCAGCCCCAGCCCCGGCCCCAGCCAAGCCCCACCCCCGGCCCCATCCCCGGCCCCAGCCCAGCCCCAGGCTCAGCCCTGCACCGAACCCAGCCCCAGCCCGGCCCCACCCTCAGCCCCAGCCCAGCTCCAGACACAGCCCAGCCACAGCCCTGGATCCAGACCCAGTCGCAGCCCCGGCCCCAGCCCAGCCCTAGCCCAGCCCCAGCCGCACCCTCAGCCCCAGCCCAGCCCCAGCCACAGCCCAGCCACAGCCCTGCCCCCAGCCCAGCCCCAGCCCCAGCCCTGCCCCCAGCCCAGCCCCAGACCCAGCCTGGCCCCATCCCAGCCCCCAGCCCCAGCCCTGCCCCCATCCCAGCCCCCAGCCCCAGCCCTGCCCCAGCCCAGCCCCAGACCCAGCCTGGCCCCAGCCCTGCCCCAGCCGCAGCCCCAGGCCTGACCTCAGCCCTGCCCCAGCCCTGGCTCCTGCCCCAGCCCTGGCTCCAGCCCCAGCCCCAGCCCTGCCCAAGCCTTGGTTCCAGCCCCAGCCCCAGCCCTGGCCCCAATCCAGCCCCAGCCCTATCCCTACCTCAGCCCTAGCCCCAGCCCTGTCCCGAGCCCCAGCCCCAGCCCAGCCCCAGCCCCAGCCCCAGCCCCAACCTTGGCCCCAGCCCAGCCCCAATTCAAACCCTGCCCCAGCCCTGCGCCTGCGCCTGCCCCGGCCCCAGCCCCGGCCCCAGACTCGTCCCCAGCCCAGCCCCAGGCCTAGCCCTGTGCCAGCCCTAACCCAGCCCAGCCCCGGTCCCAGCCCAGCCCAAGCCCTGGCCCAACCCCAGCCCAAACCCCATCCTTGCCCCCAGCCCAGCCCTAGCCCTGCCCCAGTCCCAGCCCCAGCCCAGCCCCAGCCCTGGACCCAGCCCCAGCCCCACCCCAGCCTCATCCCCAGCCCAGGCCTAGCCCTGCCCCAGCCCCAGCCCCACCCCCGGACCCATCCCCGGTCCCAGCCCAGCCGTAGCGCAGCCCTGCCCCAGCCCCCGCCCTGCCCAGCCCCAGCCCTGCACCGAACCCAGCCCCAGCCCGGCCCCAGCCCTGTCCCCAGCCCCGGCCCATGCCCCAGCCACAGCCCTAGCCCAGCCCTGCCCTCAGCCCCAGCCCCAGCCCCGGCCCCACCCTCGGCTCCAGCCCAGCCCCTGCCCCAGACCTGCCCCTGCCCCAGCCCTGCCCCGGCCCAGCCCCAGCCTCAGCCCCAGCCACAGCACAATCCCAGCCCTGGACCCATCCCCAGCCCCAGCCCCAGCCCAACCCCAGCCCCAGCCCAGCCCCCGCCCAGCCCCCAGCCCCGGCCCTACCCCTGCCCAGTCCCGGTCCATGGCCAGCCCCAGCCCTGCCCCACCCTCGTCCCCAGCCCCGCCCCTGCCCCAGCCCTACCCCTCCCCAGTCCCAGTCCATGCCCAGTCCCAGCCCTTCCCCAGCCCTGCCCCAGCCCCAGCCCTGCCCAAGACTTGGTTCCAGCCGCAGCCCCAGACCTGCCCCAGCCCCACCCTCGGCCCCAGCCCAGCCCCAGCCCCAGCCCTGCCCTCAGCCCAGCCCCAGGCCCGGACCAAGCCCCGGCCTCAGCCCAGCCCTAAGCTAGCCCTGCCCCAGTCCCAGCCCCAGCCCATTCCTGGTCACAGCCCAGCCACAGCCCAGCGCCAGCACTGCCCCAGCCCAGCCCCAGGCCCAGCCCCAGCCTAGCCCCAGCCCTGCCCCAGCCGCAGCCCCAGGCCTGACCTCAGCCCTGCCCCAGCCCTGGCTCCTGCCCCAGCCCTGACTCCAGCCCCAGCCCCAGCCCTGACCAAGACTTGGTTCCAGCCCCAGCCCCAGCCCTGCACCAACCCAGCCCCAGCCCAAGGCCCAGCCTCAAGCCTAGTCCTGCCCCAGCCTTGGCCCCAATCCAGCCCCAGCCCTACCCCTACCTCAGCCCTAGCCCCAGCCCTGTCCGCAGCCCCAGCCCCAGCCCAGCCCCACCCTCGCCACCAGCCCAGTCCCAGCCCCAACCTTGGCTCCAGCCCAGCCCCAATTCAAGCCCTGCCCCAGCCCTGCGCCTGCCCCGGCCCCAGCCCCGGCCCCAGTCTCGGCCCCAGCCCAGCCCCAGGCCTACCCCTGTGCCAGCCCTACCCCAGCCCAGCCCCGGTCCCAGCCCAGCCCAAGCCCTGGCCCAACCCCAGCCCAAACCCCATCCTTGCCCCCAGCCCAGCCCCGGCCCCAGCCCCAGCCCCAGCCCCAGCCCAACCCCAGCCCCAGCCCTGCCCCAGCCCAAACCCAGCCCCAGCCCAGCCCCCAGCCCCGGCCCTAACCCTGCCCAGTCCTGGTCCATGCCCAGCCCCAGCCCTGCCCCACCCTTGTCCTCAGCACAGCCCCTGCCCCAGCCCTACCCCTGCCCAGTCCCGGTCCATGCACAGCCCCAGCCCTGCCCAGCCCTGCCCCAGCCCCAGCCCTGCCCAAGACTTGGTTCCAGCCCCAGCCCCAGACCTGCCCCAGCCCCACCCTCGGCCCCAGCCCAGCCCCAGCCCCAGCCCTGCCCTCAGCCCAGCCCCAGGCCCGGACCAAGCCCCGGCCTCAGCCCAGCCCTAAGCTAGCCCTGCCCCAGTCCCAGCCCCAGCCCATTCCTGGTCACAGCCCAGCCACAGCCCAGCGCCAGCACTGCCCCAGCCCAGCCCCAGGCCCAGCCCCAGCCTAGCCCCAGCCCTGACCCAGCCGCAGCCCCAGGCCTGACCTCAGCCCTGCCCAGCCTTGGCTCCTGCCCCAGCCCTGGCTCCAGCCCCAGCCCCAGCCCTGCCCAAGACTTGGTTCCAGCCCCAGCCCCAGCCCTGCACCAACCCAGCCCCAGCCCAAGGCCCAGCCTCAAGCCTAGTCCTGCCCCAGCCCTGGCCCCAATCCAGCCCCAGCCCTACCCCTACCTCAGCCCTAGCCCCAGTCCTGTCCGCAGCCCCAGCCCCAGCCCAGCCCCACCCTCGCCACCAGCCCAGTCCCAGCCCCAACCTTGGCTCCAGCCCAGCCCCAATTCAAGCCCTGCCCCAGCCCTGCGCCTGCCCCGGTCCCAGCCCCGGCCCCAGTCTCGGCCCCAGCCCAGCCCCAGGCCTAGCCCTGTGCCAGCCCTACCCCAGCCCAGCCCCGGTCCCAGCCCAGCCCAAGCCCTGGCCCAACCCCAGCCCAAACCCCATCCTTGCCCCCAGCCCAGCCCCGGCCCCAGCCCCAGCCCCAGCCCCAGCCCAACCCCAGCCCCAGCCCTGCCCCAGCCCAAACCCAGCCCCAGCCCAGCCCCCAGCCCCGGCCCTAACCCTGCCCAGTCCTGGTCCATGCCCAGCCCCAGCCCTGCCCCACCCTTGTCCTCAGCACAGCCCCTGCCCCAGCCCTACCCCTGCCCAGTCCCGGTCCATGCACAGCCCCAGCCCTGCCCAGCCCTGCCCCAGCCCCAGCCCTGCCCAAGACTTGGTTCCAGCCCCAGCCCCAGACCTGCCCCAGCCCCACCCTCGGCCCCAGCCCAGCCCCAGCCCCAGCCCTGCCCTCAGCCCAGCCCCAGGCCCGGACCAAGCCCCGGCCTCAGCCCAGCCCTAAGCTAGCCCTCCCCCAGTCCCTGCCCCAGCCCATTCCTGGTCACAGCCCAGCCACAGCCCAGCGCCAGCACTGCCCCAGCCCAGCCCCAGGCCCAGCCCCAGCCTAGCCCCAGCCCTGCCCCAGCCGCAGCCCCAGGCCTGACCTCAGCCCTGCCCAGCCTTGGCTCCTGCCCCAGCCCTGGCTCCAGCCCCAGCCCCAGCCCTGCCCAAGACTTGGTTCCAGCCCCAGCCCCAGCCCTGCACCAACCCAGCCCCAGCCCAAGGCCCAGCCTCAAGCCTAGTCCTGCCCCAGCCCTGGCCCCAATCCAGCCCCAGCCCTACCCCTACCTCAGCCCTAGCCCCAGTCCTGTCCGCAGCCCCAGCCCCAGCCCAGCCCCACCCTCGCCACCAGCCCAGCCCCAGCCCCAACCTTGGCTCCAGCCCAGCCCCAATTCAAGCCCTGCCCCAGCCCTGCGCCTGCCCCGGTCCCAGCCCCGGCCCCAGTCTCGGCCCCAGCCCAGCCCCAGGCCTAGCCCTGTGCCAGCCCTACCCCAGCCCAGCCCCGGTCCCAGCCCAGCCCAAGCCCTGGCCCAACCCCAGCCCAAACCCCATCCTTGCCCCCAGCCCAGCCCCAGCCCCAGCCCCAGCCCCAGCCCCAGCCCAACCCCAGCCCCAGCCCTGCCCCAGCCCAAACCCAGCCCCAGCCCGGCCCTCAGCCCCGGCCCTAACCCTGCCTAGTCCCGGTCCATGCCCAGCCCCAGCCCTGCCCAGCCCTGCCCAGCCCCAGCCCTGCACCGAACCCAGCCCAGCCCGGCCCCAGCCGTGCCCCAGCTCTGGCCCCAGCCCTGCCCCAGCCCCACCCTCGGCCCCAGCCCAGCCCCAGCCCCAGCCCCAGCCCTGCCCCAGCCCAGCCCCAGCCCCAGACCTGCGCCGAAGCCAGCCCCAGCCCGGCCCCACCCTCAGCCCCAGCCCAGCTCCAGACACAGTCCAGCCACAGCCCTGGACCCAGCCACAGCCCAGCCCCAGCCCCAGCCCTGCCCTAGCCCAGCCCCAGCCCTGGACCAAGCCTCACCCCTGAGCCGAACCCAGCCCCAGCCTGGCCCCAGCCCTGCCCTAGCTCCAGCCCTAGCCCTGTCCCCAGCCTCGGCCCGTGCCCCTGCCCCAGTCCCAGTTTTGCCCCATCCCAGCCCCCAGCCCCAGCCCTGCCCTCAGCCCAGCCCCAGCCCCAGTCTGGCCCCAGCCCTGTCCCGAGCCCCAGCCACAGCCCAGCCCCAGGCCCAGCCCCAGCCCAGGCCTAGCCCTGCCCCAGCCCCAGCCCCACCCCCGGACCCATCCCCGGTCCCAGCCCAGCCATAGCCCAGCCCTGCCCCAGGCCCCGCCCTGCCCAGCCCCAGCCCTGCACCGAACCCAGCCCAGCCCGGCCCCAGCCGTGCCCCAGCTCTGGCCCCAGCCCTGTCCCCAGCCCTGCCCCAGCCCCAGCCCAGCACCAGCCCCAGCCTGAGCCCAGCCCCATCACTCCCCCAGCCCTGCCCAAGCCTTGCTTCCAGCCCCAGCCCCTGCACCAGCCCCGGCCCCTCCCCCAGCTCAGCCCCAGCCCAGCTCCAGCCCTGCCCCAGCCCCAGCCCCAACCCAGCCCCAGCCCTGCCCCCAGCCCAGCCCCAGCCCCAGCCTAGCCCCGGCCCAAGCCCTAGCCGTTCCCCAGCCCTTGCTCAGCCCCAACCCAGCCCCCACCTCCAGCCCTGTCCCCAGACCCAGACCCAGCCCTGGCCCCAGCCTCCAGCCCCAGCCCAGCCCCAGCCCAGCCCCAGCCGTGCCCCCTGCGCCGGCACCAGCCCCCAGCCCCAGCCCAGCCCCAGCCCTGCCACCAGCCCTGCCCCAGCCCTGCCCCAGCCCCATTCCTAGCCCCTGCCCTGCCCCATCCCCGGAGCCAGCCCCCAGCCCCAGCCCAGCCCCAGCCCCGGCCCGAGCCCAGCCCCAGCCCTGCCCAAGCCTTGGTTCCAGCCCCGGCCCCAGCCCCAGCCCAGCCCCAGCCCAGCCCCAGCCCCGGCCCGAGCCCCAGCCCCAGCCCTGCCCAAGCCTTGGTTCCAGCCCCGGCCCTTGCCCCAGCCCAGCCCCAGCCCTGCCCCATCCCTGCCCTCAGCCCCAGCCCCAGCCCTACTCCAGCCCTCGCCACAGCCCCAGCCCCTGTCGTGCCCCCTGCCCCGGCCCCAGACCTGCTCCAGCCCCTGCCCTAGCCCTGCCCCAGCCCTGACCCGAGCGCCAGCTCAAGCCCAGCCCCATCCCAGCCCCGGCCACACCCCACCCCCAGCCCTGCCCCAGCTCATCCCCAGCCCAGCCCCGGCCCCAACCCCTGCCCCAGCTCCAGTTCCAGCCCCGGCCCTAGCTCCAGACCAGCCCCTGCCCAGCCCCGGCCCCAGCCTCCAGCCCCAGCCCCCACCCTCAGCCCAGCCCCAGCCCCAGCCCTGTCCCCAGCCCCATCCCTAGCCCAGCCCCTGCCCTGCCCCAGCCCAGCCCCAGTCCCAGCTCCAGCCCCGGCCTCAGCCCAGCCCTAACCTAGACCTGCCCCAGCCCCAGGCCTAGCCCAGCCGTGCCCTCAGCCCAGCCCCAGCCCTGGACCAAGCCCCAGCCCTGCACCGAACCCAGCCACAGCCCGGCCCCAGCCCTGCCCCAGCTCTGGCCCCAGCCCTGTCCCCAGCCCCGGCCCAGCCCCAGCCCCAGCCCTAGCACAGCCCTGCCCTCAGCCCCAGCCCCAGCCCCAGCCCCACGTCGGCCCCAGCCCAGCACCTGCCCCAGCCCTGCCCCGGCCCAGCCCCAGCCCCTGCCCAGCCCCTGCCCTGGACCCAGCCCCAGCCCAGCCCCAGCTCCAGCCCCAGCCCCGGCCCCAGCCAAGCCCCACCCCCGGCCCCATCCCCGGCCCCAGCCCAGCCCCAGGCTCAGCCCTGCACCGAACCCAGCCCCAGCCCGGCCCCACCCTCAGCCCCAGCCCAGCTCCAGACACAGCCCAGCCACAGCCCTGGACCCAGCCCCAGCCCAGCCCCAGCCCTGCCCTAGCCCAGCCCCAGCCCTGGACCCTGCCCCACCCGTGAGCCGAACCCAGCCCCAGCCTGGCCCCAGCCCTGCCCTAGCTCCAGCCCTAGCCCTGTCCCCAGCCTCGGCCCGTACCCCTGCCCCAGTCCCAGTCCTGCCCCTTCCCAGCCCCCAGCCCCAACCCTGCCCTCAGCCCAGCCCCAGACCCAGCCCTGCCCCAGACCTGTCCCGAGCCCCAGCCACAGCCCAGACCCAGGCCCAGCCCCAGCCTAGCCCCAGCCCTGCCCCAGCCACAGCCCTAGGCCTGACCTCAGCCCAGCCCCAGCCCTGGCTCCTACCCCAACCCTGGCTCCAGCCCCAGCCCCAGCCCTACCCGTGCCTTGGTTCCAGCCCCAGCCCCAGCCCTGCGCCAACCCAGCCCCAGCCCAAGGCCCAGCCCAAGGCCCAGCCTCAAGCCTAGTCCTGCCCTAGCCCTGGCCCCAATCCAGCCCCAGCCCTACCCCTACCTCAGCTCTAGCCCCAACCCTGTCCGCAGCCCCAGCCCCAGCCCCACCCTCGCCACCAACCCAGCCCCAGCCCCAACCTTTGCCCCAGCCCAGCCCCAGTTCCAGCCCTGCCCCAGCCCTGACCCTGCCCCGGCCCCAGCCCCAGCCCCAGGCCTAGCTCTGTCCCAGTCCCCGCCCCAGACCCAGCCACAGCCCCAGCCCTGTGCCAGCCCTACCCCAGCCCAGCCCTGTTCCCAGCCCAGCCCAAGCCCCAGCCCTGCCCTGGACCCAGCCCCAGCCCCAGCCCAGCCTCATCCCCAGCCCAGGCCCAGCCCTGCCCCAGCCCAAGCCCCAGCCCCAGCCCCAGCCCCATCCCCGGCCCCAGCCCATCCCTAGCTCAGCCCTGTCCCAGCCCCAGCCCTAGCCCAGCCCGGCCCTGCCCCAGTCCCAGCCCCAGCCCCAGTCGCAGCCCCGGCCCCAGCCAAGCCCTTGCCCAGCCCCAGCCCTGCCCCAGCCCCACACTCGTCCCCAGCCCAGCCCCAGCCCCAGCCCTGCCCAAGACTTGGTTTTTGCCCCAGCCCCTGCCCTGCCCCAGACCCACCCTCGGCCCCAGCCCAGCCCCAGCCCCAGCCCTGCCCAAGACTTGGTTCCTGCCGCAGCCCCAGCCCTGCCCCAGCCCCACACTCGGCCCCAGCCTAGCCCCATCCCCAGCCCAGCCCCAGCCCCAGCCCCAGGCTGTTGTCGGACAAGAGGGGACATGGGTCCCAGGAACACCTGTGCAATTCAGGCCTTGAAGAATTCTCTGTTGATAATATACTGGCGGAGAGGAGATGTGAGAAAGTGCTGATTGCTTGGTATGCTGAAGTCCAGCTGCCCCTGAGATGGGAGGCAAGCAAGATAAGGAGGAGGCGAGATCTGGGAAAGAGAGCAATTAGGCCGGATGGAAGAATTCCACAGAGTTGTGAAAACAATGATGTAACCTGTTAGAGAGCAACCAATAGTATGTTGCCAAGTGGGCATAATTATAGCAAACTGTATATAAGATGTGTCTGATGCTCAATAAAGTGGAATCCGCTGATCAAATTGGTCGTTAGAGCGGCCCCCTTCTTGCAGTAAGTGGCGCTCGAACACGGGACCCTAATGAAGACAAACGTTAGGGTTTAAGAAGTTCTTCGGGACGTTGGGAGATTCGCAGTAAGCCGGGAGGCAAGAAGACGGCCGGCCCGGGATAGCAGTACCGGAGGCTGCAAGAAAAGGGAAGACAGCCTTGAAGCCGAAGACGCTGTAGAGCCGGAAACTGCTTAAACGAGGACTGTGCGCACAGGTATTAACGTTTAAATACGGATATGGATAGGCAGGCAGCGTATGATTTATTTATATGCTTTTTAGAAAAGCGACAGTGTAAGTTAAATTTTACAAAGGAGTTGGTGCCGCTGTTAAGCTATGCAGAAGAGTTAGGATATTTTAAGGACCCAAATGAGGTGTTTGAAAAATTGCAGTGGAAAAAGTCTGGACAAGACTTGTGGCTGCATGGCTTAGGTGATGAAAAACGAGCAAAGGAGTGTGGAAAATGGTGGAAGATGGTTATGACAGCACTGGATCAGCATCGTGCTGAGCGAATGGCAGCTTATCAAGCCAGGGTACGATTAGATTATACGGACCCAAATGGAGCAAGTGTTACACATGCTGGGTTGCCTTTGTCAGAAGAGGTTCAGGATTATTTAAGAAAGGAGAAGGCTGCGTGTGTAAAAGGACTAGGTGGCAGAGTCGAATTACAATCTGTAACACAGGACTCTGCTGAGGAGCCTTCCCCGTCTCTTTTAGCTGAGCAAATTGTACAGGAGAAGAAAGTAGGTGAGGGAGAGGAGACAAACAGGGCGGTAGATCCTGGAGGTAGTGTTAAAGATCATGCAAGAAAGCACACAGAGTATTGGCGAAAGGTTGCAGAGCACTTAAACGCCGAAGGAGATCAGGAAGGGTTCAGCCGGCTGGCTGTTTCACATCAAGTTTTTCCAGTAATGTATACACAGGTCCCTGGGGAGCAAAATGTTTTTCAGGCTGATGTAACCCAATTGCCATGGAAATTGTTATCTCAATTAAGACAAGCTGCGAGTCAGTTTGGGGTTCAATCTGAACCAGCTAGACAGATGATTGATTTTATTTACATGAACTATAATATGTTACCTAGAGATTCTTATAATGTTATGAAGCTGATCCTAACAGCATCTCAATTTATGACATTTTTGAATGAGTGGGAACACCTAGCTAGACAATCAGCTGGAGTACAAAGACAGCAAAACGACCCACTATTTGATGTAACAGTAGATCAGTTGTGTGGAACGGGACAGTATGAGAGACCAGAGTTACAGGCACTTTTACAGCTGCCTGTTTTGCAAGCATCAGCCCAGATAGTAAGGATGGCTTTTGAAAAGCAGAAGGATGGAAATGCAAATCCTCACTATATAGGAACTAAGCAAGGTAGACAGAAACCTCTTGGCGAATTTGTGGATAAGTTGCTTGCCGCACTTCGAGCAGCAAGCGTAGGAGAAGGTATCCGAGAGGCAATTTTAAGGCAGTGTTTAATGCAGAATGGGAACCAGCAGACGCAACAGCTTATTACATCAGCAGATCCTAGATGGACGGTAGCCGAATTGTTGCAGAGGGCTCAGGACTTGCCAAGCAATCCGATGGCCATGCTGACGGAGGTGATTGATAAGGGATTACAAAAACAGGCTGAGGTGTTGTCAATGACAATGACAAAACAGCTTGAGCATTGTCAACAGGTTATGGCAGCCTTAGTACCTTTGCGCACAAACTCGAAAGGGCAAGGCCGACCCTATAAGCAGTCATCAGACGAAATACAGTGTCATCGAAAAGCGTAAGGCGGAGATATCGTCTAAAGTAATGCCTGGACTTTTGGCCCATAGATCCGCTTTAGGGCATTTCCCTAGCGGAGATAGTTATTTTGATGAAGCTTGTTGGAGAGAATACAGGAACAAGCTGTGGGACTTGGTTATAGATGGTGATAAAACTGCTATAAAGCTGCAAAAGTCGTGGCGAGAATGCATGAACTGTGTTAAAACCTATGAACTGAAACAGCGAATGGCTGCTGCAGTTAGAGCAACTTTGTCAGGACGAGATGCAGCGCCAGGTGTATCTGAGTTGCAGCTGAAAGATGTGTCTGAGAACTGTCGACCGATCGACCGGGGCCGCCCCCGATACATCTTGCGGCAACCACACCGCGTTTACCAGCCGTCACCACTGCCGTTTGCACACAGCGGGGAACCTTCCTCTGACATCGCCAGCGACGGCTCGGACTCGGAAGACAATACCGGCAGCGAGGAATTCAAACAGCGCCGACTTTGCTTTACAGCCCCTCTTAGAAAAAATGGAGCGCTTGGAGGCTCGCGGTTACAGCGTTCCTGCCACCGCACTCCTCCCGCGAGCCCTGCCGGCCCCCGCGGATACCGACGGCTCCGACCAAGGCGGTACCGGCTGACGCACCACCAACACCGACAGCACCGACAGTAGCAGCGGAGCAGCTGCCACGGCAGCAGCCCCCACCCCTTTCCCCCGCAGCGGCTTTAGCCGCACTACTCTGTTTTGATTTAAAGCAACAGTACTCATTTTGTCATTTCTGATTGTAACGTCTTTCAGAGATTTGTTATTTAGAGTTTTGTTAAGTTTTTCTAATAAGCATAATGAATAAGTAAGCATTTGGTATTTATAAGTGCTTAGTACGTAGTGATTGCAGTAAGGTGTATGCACTTAGTTAAGAGTTCAAATTGTAAGATTTTCTTTTGGTTCGAACCTTCTTAGTTGTCTGCCTAGGCATTTCAAAGGAGCTCCATGTAATATAGTTAAGGAATGTATAAACAGCTTTTAATTTTGGAAAGTGTTTTTTAGTTAATGTAACAATTTTATTTCTTTTTAGACACTGATTTGATGGATTAATTTTAACATAGTTTTTTAAGGTTTTAAGGATTTTTTGGTATTAGCATAAGTTAAGGTTTGTAGTAAATAGGTATTAATTTTAACAACTATTCCTTCACTAATGTGCAGAAGAACCAAGACTGAGAGGAAACAGCATTTCCCATGAAGTCGAACATCGATCACAATAACTGTTATGATAATCTGGGGTCAAAAGCATCAATCAAAAAAATATTTTGTCCTGAATGCTGAATTTGAAAATAGGCAGTTTGGGCTGGTAAATACAGAAAACCTATTTTGTGGTGAGAAAAAGGATTTAAATCCCCATGGAAAATTATTGAAAGGGATTGGCATAAGTGGGAAATAAAGACTAGAGAAATTTTAGTTGGGAAATCTCAGGAATAATTAAAAGGATTAGTAAAAGGAAAAGTAAGAGACATAAGATTTTGAAGGAAGAGGAATTGAAATAACAAAAGCACAATGGGAAATGGTAAACAAACTAACCAAGGAAGTAGAGAAGAGACTCCAAATGGAATTTTGAAGTGGGTTAAGGAGTTAAAAAATCTGTAGGGCTCCTGAAGAATGTAACTGCTGCCGAGAAGAAAATACACCCGGCTGCTGGTTGCACCCCAGCAGGCCGAGGAGGCAGAGTTCACATATACTGGTGGAGCCTAATTTTGATCCTAACCCTATTTGTACATAAGTAGTCCAATCGAAATCAAAAACCACGTTCCCATGTGTGGAATCTTGATCAGACCGAAGAGAAAAGACTTGAACTTGAAAAAGCAATAGTAAATTTTTCTGCTACAGTTGAAATCATAGTAAATGCAAGCATAGATGCAATAAAAGTGCAGCAAATTGAAATCAATAGTCTCTCGAAAATGTCTACTCAGAATAGATTAGCTTTGGATTTTTTATATCTTAAGGAAGGGGGTGTATGTGTAGTCATAAATGTAAGTTATTGTAGTTATGTTAATCTAGATAAACGAGTGGAAACAGATTTACAGGCGATTGTAAACCACAATCAGATATTACATCAGATTTCTTTAGATGATACTTCTTGTGGATTTAAAGACATATGGGATAAGTTAACTTTCTGGTTACCAAATCTAAATTGGCTTAAACATTTGTTTGTAATATTGTTGGAATAATTGTGATATTGCTATGCATAATACTCTGCAATTGTTGTTACAAAATACTAAGACCTTTAAGTAAGATTGCTCATGTCAATGAGTTACAAGTAGAGAATTATGATCAGAATGTGATCAGAACAGATGAACTTAATTATGATCCAATTAAGAAGGTTCTGAAATATCTGGAAATTTTAACACAAATCAATGGTGACCAAAAAAAAAAAAAAAAAAAAAAAGAAAAAAAAAAAAAAAAAGGGGGAATATTACTATGCATAATACTCTGCAATTGTTGTTACAAAATACTAAGACCTTTAAGTAAGATTGCTTATGCCAATAAGTTACAAGCAAATGGTTATGATCAGAAGGTGATCGAAATAGAGGAACTTAATTATGATCCAATTAAGAAAGTTCTGAAATATCTGGAAATTTTAACACAAATCAATGGTGACAGAAAAGACAAAAAAAAAAGGGGGGGAATTGTGATGAATATACTGGTGATTTGTGTTAAAATTGTAAGACTTAGAGTGCACTGGGATTAAGGGTCAGGATCTTGTGAGGCCTGTTTAGAGGGTAAAGAGAAAGAAACCTCTCTTGCAGACTTGCAAGGACACTGTCTGGTTAATTGGAGACACCACGGCTGAGAAGGAGCTGTCTTAAAGATAAACATTCAGAACTGGGAATTTGTTTTCTTCAGATAAGAAGCCTGCACAATTGAGCATGTGTGAAAGTGGATGCTTTGATCCTTACCACACTGAATGTAGGGAGAAGGGATTTGACCACCTATTCTAAGACTATCATATGCCTGCCTTCTATTTAGCATAAGTTTGCTTATATAGATGATGAAACTATATAAGATGAAGAAAACTATTGTAAGGTTGCTTTTTGGGTGAAGTTGGTACCAATAAGAGATTAGTATTACTAGGATGAGCAAAAACGCATTATTATGGGTAATTTTTATATTGGGCAAGGCAATGAAGCTCTTTTGCTCTTGCTGATTGCCTGCAAGTTTTCTGTCTGTGAAGCTAGAGCCTGGCCAGATCTACCTTTACAGATTAAAGAAATCTTACTACCATTAAACAAATTATGATTTTTGACCATCCTAGAGAAAATAGAGGTGCAACATAACAGGTAATAATGAATTGATTGAACTTTTTCAGACGTGTCTGATAGGGATACCCAGACTTAATGTTAATATGTTTGTTAATTATAGTAGTAAGTTTTAAGGTTCTTAGGTATCATTGTACTCATTTTGATTATTGTTAAACTTGTTTATAATTGTATTATGCAAAGTGTTCAGAGAATAACTTCCAAGGCCTTACTTGCACAAAAGAAAAACGGGGGAATTGTTGTCGGGCAAGAGGGGACATGGGTCCCAGGAACACCTGTGCAATTCAGGCCTTGAAGAATTCTCTGTTGATAATATAGCAGTGGAGTAGGAGATGTGGGAAAGTGTTGATTGCCTGGCATGCTGAAGTCCAGCTGCCCCTGAGAAGGGAGGCAAGCAAGATAAGGAGGAGGCGAGATCTGGGAAAGAGAGCAATTAGGCCGGATAGAAGAATTCCACAGAGTTGTGAAAACAATGATGTAACCTGTTAGAGAGCAACCAATAGTATGTTGCCAAGTGGGCATAATTATAGCAAACTGTATATAAGATGTGTCTGATGCTCAATAAAGTGGGAATCCGCTGATCAAATTGGTCGTTAAAGTGGCCCCCTTCTTGCAGTACCTGGAGAATAAATTCTGATGAAGACTGACTGATGGAGGCTGAGGGAAGACCTCGTGGCTCTCTACAGGTGCCTGAAAGGACATTGTGGAGAGATGCTGATGTTGGTCTCTTCTCACAGGCAATCAGCAACAGAACAAGAGGGAACAGCCTCAAGCTGCAACAGGGGAGGCTTGGACTGGACAGTATGAAATATTTTTTGTCACTTTAAGAGTGGCCAGGGACTGGAATGTGCTGCCCGGGGAGGTGGTGGAGTCCCCAACCCTGGATATATTTAAAGCTGGTTTGGATGTGGTGCTTGGAGATATGACTCATGGGTGATCCTTGCAGAGTAGGGTTCTGGGTTGGACTTGGTGATCCTGAGAGTCTTTTGCAACCTGAATGTTTCTGTGAGTCTGTGACACTTCTACCAATTTTTAAGACTGTTAGTGATTCTATTTGTTGTTTTTAGCCAGTTGTTTATTGTCCCTGTGCTGGTAGATGGCATCTTACATATGCCTCACTTGCTGAAACTTCATCTTCTGTTCACTCTGCTAGGGTTGTTCTTGGAGGGGTTTGCACTTCAGAGGCTGTGTAGACTTAATTTGTCTTCTAAAATCGGTTTGTGCATTCATCCCAGCTATTGAAGGGAAAGAGCTGCAGGCATGGGACAGTGCAGGAGAGGCTGCAGTAGGGACGGCCAAGGGCTCTGGCAAGGCTGAGAGGCCCAACAGCACCAAGGCCTTTGTCCCCTTGGCTCCGGCAGTTGCCTCTGCCACCAAGGCCTGTGAGGAGAAACTTTGCTTTGAGGCTTTGAGGTTCTTCTAGTCCAAGGGCAGTGCTCAGGGCTTGGCCTTTCTGCTTCCTAGACCAAAGGCAAGTTTTTCTCCCCTGTACTTTGCCTTTGTCTCCCTGCAATCCTGGCCTCTAACAAGCTGCTCTAACGAGTCCCTGGGGAGCCTTTGTCAGTAACAAGCCTCAGTGAGGCCAATCAGTGCTTCAAGGTACTTTGGAGTTTGCTTCTGACTTGGACTTCTTGAGAGGCTTCTTAGCAGTACCTTGGCAGAGTCTCCTGGCAGTACCTAAGGATGATGTAATCAGTCCCAAATACTCCATGGGGCTCATTAAATACTGCTGAACCTCTAATTATTGCCAAGGTTTCTGCAGCTAATTGGAGAGGTTTTTATTGCACAAAGCATCTGATAAAAATTATATTTAAAGGTACATTTCATTCCTTTTCAGCAGGAGTTGTCTCTTTGCAAGCAAACCACTGCAAAACCTGACAGGGTCCTACCCTGCTCACTGCTCATCCTCACTCCCCACTGCCCCCAGTATGCTTCACTGGGACCCATTAAGAGTAGAAGAAACTTCAGAGTTTGAATCTGACTTTGACTTCTGGAAAGATTTCATCAGCTTCTCAGTCTCTGAAGTTCATGGACTTGGCAGCAAAGCCATCAGAGATGTTCTTTAAATGCCTTGGGCTGGTCCTCTGCTGCTGAGCTGGGCCAGACTCCTGGGCTGTAGGGAGCTTCTGGCAAGCAGGCGGTGCTGCAGGAGATAGCACTGGCCAGGTGCAGCTCCTCTGCACAGCACAGCAGGGCTGAGGACACTGCCAGAGGATCTCAGGGAGATGAGGAAGGCAGAGAGAGCTTCAAGGTGGCCAGGACTGGGAGGATGCTGAGAGCTTACTGGAGGAGAAGTCACTGCAGTCACTGACACAGTGAGGCTGTGGGTGCAGGACACTGCAGCTGTAGCTCCTGGAGGCATCTCCATCTCAGCAGCTGATGCTCAGCTGAAGGCTCCTGGAGTGTGCACACAGAAGGAGAACGAAAGCCCTTCAGTTCCACCATGTGAGCAGCAGTGAGCAGAGCTGGGTAAGGAGAAGGCTTCACCCCCAGCCCCTCTGCTTTTCTCTCTTCCCTTCACTGTCTCTGCAGCACTGCAGGCCTGCTCCCTGTTTCTCCACCTCTCCATGGGTGTGGTGGTTTTAGGCAATGCCTTTAAAATTTAGTTACAGATTTGAGCAGAAAAGTAGAAACAAAATAAATAGATCACTCTTGGGTGTAAAAAGGAAAAGAAAAGATTATTCTAAACAAATTCATTGGATGAATATCTGGAACCAGAGGAGCTGTACCATAACAATTCTCTCTCTTCTCTTCTGATCTCAGCTCTTTTGCTTCACTCAGGAGAGATCACCTGCTTTGGCTGGCCTTGGCTAAGTCTAACCCACTGCTTTTTTTCTCTCTTCACTCCTCTTTTCTCTCTTGGAACAGGGGGATAGGGGATAGGGGCAGTGGAACAGCTGCCCTGGTCTATGACCAGAGGGGTGTAATGTCATTTGCTAATTGTAAATACCTGTCTAATATTGTCACTCCTGTATGTTTTCTACCTGTTCATTGCGTTCCATCGTGGAGTATAGCTCTTGCTTGTCAATACAGCTTCATTTGCTTTTAACTGAGCTGCTCTAGAAAAGCTAATGATGGGGAGGAAAATCAACCCACCACAATGGGACTCTTGTTCCCTAGAATTGGGCTGTGGGTCACTTTCTGTTCTGACTCCAGAGGAATCTTCATGGCAATTCTGGGTCCTTGCTGCATTTGAAGCGGTGATGAACTCTGCCATGGGTGGGTAGTGATGGGACTGAGCTGATCCATTCCTCATGCAGCTCAGAGACAGGGGTTACAATGAGGCTGAGAGAAGTGTGCCCTAACTTGTCACTGCCTTTCCCTCCTTGGACAGGTCTCCATGGCCAGAGGCAGCAGATGGCCAACAGCAGCTCCATCACCCACTTCCTCCTCCTGCCATTCCCAGGCACAAGGCAGCTGCAGCTCCTGCACTTCTGCCTCTTCCTGGCCATCTACCTGGCTGCCCTGCTGGGCAATGGCCTCATCATCACCACCATAGCCTGGCACCACCAACTCCATACCCCCATGTACTTCTTCCTCCTCAACCTTGCTGTGCTTGACCTGGGTGCCATCTCCACCACTGTGCCAAAATCCATGGTCAATTCCCTGAGAGACACCAGGGACATCTCCTATGCAGGATGTGCTGCACAATTGTTTCTGCTTTTCTTTTTGCTTTCAGCAGAGTATTTTCTCCTCACCACCATGTCCTTCGATCACTATGTTGCCATCTGCCGACCCCTGCACTATGACACCCTCCTAGGCAACAGAGTTTGTCTCCACCTGGCAGCAGCTGCCTGGGCCTCTGGCTTTCTCAATGCTCTGCTGCACACATCCAATACATTTTCCCTGCCCCTCTGCCAGGGCAATGTTCTCAAACAGTTCTTTTGTGAAGTGCCCCAGATCCTCAAGCTCTCCTGCTCCACATCCTACCTCAGGGAAATTTGGCTTATTGCAGCCAGTGCCTGTTTATTCTTTGTCTGTTTTGTGTTGATTGTGGTGTCCTATGTGCAGATCTTCAGGGCAGTGCTGAGGATCCCCTCTCAGCAGGGACGCCACAAAGCCTTTGCCACCTGCCTCCCTCACCTGGCTGTGGTCTCCCTCTTTCTCAGCACTGGCATCTTTGCCTACCTGAAGCCCTCTTCCATCTCCTCCCCATCCCTGGACGTGGTGGTGTCAGCTCTGTACTCAGTTTTGCCTCCAGCAGTGAACCCTCTCATCTACAGCCTTAGGAACCAGGAGCTGAAGTCTGCCCTGAGCAAACTGATCCCTGGATGCTTTCAGAAGGAATAAACTCTTCTGCAGAGCAGTTCTGATGTCACTCAGTGCAGGCCCAGTGGAGAAACCTTGCTTCTCCAGTATTTGCTGTTTGCTATATTATCAACAGAGAATCCTTCAAGGCCTGAATTGCGCAGGTGTTCCTGGGACCCATGTCCCCTCTTGCTTAAACCAAACCCCAACAATTCCCCCGTTTTACTTTTGTGCAAGTAAGGCCTTGGAGGTTATCCTTTGAACACTTTGCATAATACAATTATAAACAAGTTTAACAATAATCAAAATTAGTACAATAATACCTAAAAACCTTAAAGCTTCTTTTATCAATTGTATAACCCACTGTGACACATTCCCAAGCATTGATCTTAACCAATCATCTAAGGGACTTTGTACAATTGTAACAGCACGTGTATGATTCTTTAGCCACCTAATCTCAGCATGCATCGACACTCCATGATCCGACAAGTTCAAACAACACATTCCTTCAAAGTCTTCGCAGCCATGCCCTTGAGCCAACAACAAAAAATCAATTGCAGCACGATTTTGCAGTAATGCGTGCTTCAATGATTCTTGATCTAACAATAACCCTTCCAACACCTGAGTGGTAACATTTGCGTTTTTTACTGACCAACACGCTAATTTTTCTACTTCACTCACAGTATCACAGTATCACAGTATAACTTAGGTTGGAAAGGACCTCGAGGATCATCAAGTCCAACCTATCAACACAGACCTCATGACTAGACCATGGCACCAAGCGCCACATCCAATCTCCTCTTGAATGCCTCCAGGGACGGTGACTCAACCACCTCCCTGGGCAGCCCATTCCAATGATGAACAACTCACTCGGTGAAGAACTTTCTCCTCACCTCGAGTCTAAACCTCCCCTGGTGCAGCTTGAGACTGTGTCCCCTTGTTCTGGTGCTGGTTGCCTGGGAGAAGAGATCAACCCCTTCCTGGCTACAACCACCCTTCAGGTAGTTGTAGAGAGCAATGAGGTCACCCCTGAGCCTCCTCTTCTCCAGGCTAAACAATCCCAGCTCCCTCAGCCTCTCCTCATGGGGCTTGTGTTCAAGGCCTCTCCCCAGCCTTGTTGCCCTTCTCTGGACACGTTCAAGTGTTTTGATGTCCTTCTTAAACTGAGGGGCCCAGAACTGGACACAGGACTCAAGGTGCGGCCTAATCAAAGCAGAGTACAGGGGCACAATGACCACTGTGCCCAAATCCATGTCCAATTCCCTGAGGGATACCAGGGACATCTCCTATGCAGGATGTGCTGCACAAGTCTTTTTTATCCTATTTTTGCTTGGTGCAGAGTTTTATCTCCTCACCTCCATGTCCTACGATCGCTACATTGCCATCTGCAGACCCCTGCACTATGAGACCCTCCTGGGCAGCAGAGTTTGTCTCCACCTGGCAGCAGCTGCCTGGGCCTGTGGCTTTCTCTTTGCTCTGCTGCACACAGCCAATACATTTTCCCTGCCCCTCTGCCAGGGCAATGCTGTGGAGCAGTTCTTCTGTGAAGTCCCCCAGATCCTCAAGCTCTCCTGCTCCACATCCTACCTCAGGGAAATTTGGGTAATTTTCATTGGTGTCTCCTTAGCATTTGTCTGTTTTGTGTTCATTGTGGTGTCCTATGTGCAGATCTTCAGGGCAGTGATAAGGATCCCCTCTCAGCAGGGACGCCACAAAGCCTTTGCCACCTGCCTCCCTCACCTGGCTGTGGTCTCCCTCTTTCTCAGCACTGCCTTCATTGTCTATCTGAAGCCATCTTCCATCTCCTCCCCATCCCTGGATCTAGTGGTGTCAGTTCTGTACTCAGTAGTGCCTCCAGCAGTGAACCCTCTCATCTACAGCCTGAGGAACCAGGAGCTCAAGGCTGCCCTGAGCCAACTGATCCCTGGATAATTTCAGAAGCAATAAACTCCATCTTCTCTTGCAGAGCAGTTCTGATGTTATTCAGTGCAGTCCCAGCCTGGCTGCCCGTGTTGTGGCTGCTGCTGGTGCTGTTCCCCTTGTGAGAATGTTGTTCCCACACAAATGTCTTTCTTCAGACCATTTCTGGTTCAGTGTTGTCCTGTCTGCTGTGACCCAGAGGCTGCAGGCATGAGCAGCTGTGCTCCCTCTGTGTTCAACACAATAAAGAACCCTGCAGGGAGTTGTTTCTCTTGTTTCCTTCCTTCAAGGCTTCTGTGGAGCTGCAGGGCAGTGCCTGTGTACAGAAGTGGAGGGGCAGAGTCCCAGCACAGGAGCAGTGCCAGAGAGCCCCAGAGCTTGGGCTGTCCTCAGCTGCTCTTTCTGCCCTTCCACCCTCTCCTGCTGAGCCTCTGTGGTGGGGCAAGGCCTGAGTGCTCTGGCAGCTTAGGCACTGTGCTGCTGGGTGGCAGTGCTGGGACTGCAGGCAGGGACAGTCCAGGGCTGCTTGTGAGACAGAGCTGGGCTCCAGAGCAGCACTGCCATCAGAACAGGAAGTCTCCTCAATCCTTCATCCCCCAACCCCCCCCATTACAGACTGCACCTCCTCAGAGTCCAAACCGGATACCCTGACCCCCTTCTCAGTCCAAACATGGTTCCTTTAACCCCTCCCAGTACAGATGTGGCCTCATCCCAGTCCAAACTGGATCATACTGTCCTCTAGCGCTGCAGCCTGGGTCCAGTCCCATTTCCAGTATAAGCTGTGTTATTGTCTTCACATAGTACAAAGTTGATCATTTTAATACATCCCAGTACAGACCTGGCCTCATCCCAGCACAAATTGGATCAACTTGGTCCCCTCCCTGTACCTACTGCATCTCTCCGCAAGTTAGCTGTGTACTCTGATTCCAACCCAGTATGGACTGTGCCTCCTCCCAGTACAAACTGCATCTCTTGAATCCCTCCCAGTACAGGCAGGGCCCTGTCCAAACTGGTGTCCTGATCCCATTCCTGTATAGTCCAAGACCTGTCCCAAAATCTGGATCCAATGGCATCACCCAGTACAGACTGGGGACCATCCCAGTGCAAACTGCATCTCCTGATCTCCTCCCAGTACAGACAGGGTCTCATCCCACAGCAAAGCTGAAGCTGAAATCAGATATCAGGACTCCTTCCCAGTACAGACTGTGGCTGTTCCCAGGAAAAGCTGCACCACCTGAACCCCTCCCAGGACCAGACTGGGACCCCACTCAGTACAAACTGCATCCCTTTACACTCTCCCAGGCAGACTGGGCCCCAGCCCAGTACAACCTGAGTCCCCTGGCCACATCCCAGTACAGTCTGGGACTCATCCCAGTACATACTGGGTTGCTTTAAACACTCCCACCACAGACTGGACCCTGTCACACTCACAACTCCATACCCTAATCACACCAGAGTCCAGTCTGGGCCATCTCCTATTTCAAACTGGCTCCCATTAACATCTCCAGGTACAGCCCAGGCCTTGTCCCAGTAAAAACTGATTGCACTCCTCCCATCCTGTACTGTTTAACACTTTTATCACTACTGTAGACAGAGGGATGGAGGCACCGTCAGCAAGTGTACAGATGGCACCAACCTGAGTGGTGCTGTTTATATGGCACAGGGAAGGGACAGCAGTGAGCGGGCCCTGGACAACTTGGAGGGATGCTGCCCAGGTGACCCTCATGAAGTTCAACAAGAGCAAGAGCAGGGTCCTGCAGCGGGGCTGGAACAATCCTCACTATCAATACAGGCTAGGGGAGGAGGTGATAGAAAGCAGCCCTGAGGAAAAGGGCTTGGACGTACTGGTGGGAGAGAAGCTGGCCAGGAGCAGGCAGTGTGAGCTTGCAGCACAGAAGGCCAAGGGCAGCCTGGAGTGCGTCCAAAACAACATGGCCAGAGATTGAGAGAGAGGATCCAGGCATTACTCTGCTCTGGTGAGACCTCCCCTGGAGTACTGCATCCAGCTCTGAAGTCTCAACACATGAAGGACATGGAGCTGATGGAGCAGATCCACAGAAGGGCTACAGAATGATCAGGGGGTTGGAGCAGCTCTGCTATGAGAACAGGCTGAGGGAGCTGGGGGTGTTCAGCCTGCAGAGGGCTCTGGAGAGACCTTATAACAGCTTTCCTGTATCTGAAGTATACTGGATGAGGACAGACTCCTGCAGTGACAGGACAAGAGGCAATGGCTTCAAACTAGAGCACAGCAGATTTAGATCAGTGTGTACCTGCTTGAAGGCTGCTGCTGCTGAAGCTTTTGGTGTTGGTGGAAAGGGAAGAGAAGAAAACCTCCATAATGTGCAACTTGTAATGTTCTGACTGGAGGTGAGAAGAAAGAAAAGTCACCCAAAGAGGAACCTTGTGGTCCAAGAGGTCCTGGCTGTGTGTCTCAAGAAATGGCCATGGAGAGTAGAGACAGAGCAGGGAGGGTACAGAAATGTCATAGTGAGAGCTGCTAGGAAAGCAAGATGGGTGTCAAGAGCATGAAGGGAAAGAGCTGCAGGCATGGGGCAGTGTAGCACCACCTGCAAGGCTGAAAGCTCAACAGGACTGAAGTCTTTCTCCTCCTTTCTATGTCAGTTGCCTCTGCCACCAAGGACAGGGAGATGAAACTTTAGCTTGAGCCACTCTGCATCTGACTGCCCAGGCTCTGTGGTCAGGGCTTGGCCTTTCTTCTGCAGAAACCAAACCCAGTGTGGGGGACAGTGTAGGACAACCTGAGATCAAGTGAGGGTGAAGTTATCGAATGCTGCTACTACAGGGAATGCTGAGGCGCAGCGTATGCTCCCATGGTGGCGGATTATATTCGATATGCTTAAAGTGCAAGAAGGGAACTCAGAACAGAGTATTGAGGGAGCTCAGACTCCTCCTCCGTTACCCTCTAAGCTGCCACCAAAGCCAAAGTTGCGGACTGAGACTTTGGGTACATACACAGCAGAATATCCCCCCCCAACGATGACCTCCTAGATCCAGGTCCTGTCTATCCTGAATGGGAACCAGACCTTTATCTCTGGGATCCTCACAATGTGTGGGCTTCTATTAAGCACCAAGCTTTGCGGGACGGAGACACTGAGGTTGCTGCAAGAATCATGGCTCCTGTACTGTATGCGGGAAGAAGGGGTAACCCTCAATAGGAGGCTTTGTCCTTCCCAGTGATTAAAGAACTCCGTTGTACTGCCACTGAGCATGGGCTCTCTTCTCCTTATTTCGCTAATCTTTTAACATCTATATTCAACAATCATGTAATGACACTGTATGACTTAAAATCTCTAGCACAACTGTTGCTAACCACGGGAACCTTATATGCAATTCATAGACAGGCTTAAAGTGGTTTTAGAAGGCCAAATTGGCAATGGGGAGGCAAGGGAAATAGTACTGAGCCTGCAGTGTGCCCAGGCAGCCAAGAGGGCCAATGGCATCCTGGCCTGTATCAGGAACAATGTGGCCAGCAGGAGCAGGGAGGTCATTCTGACCCTGTACACTGCACTGGTTACACCTTGAGTCCTGTGTCTACTTCTGGGCCCCTCAGTTTAGGAAAGATGTTGAGTTGCTGGAACACGTCCAGAGAAGGGCAACAAAGGTGGTGAGAGATTTGGAACACAGCCCTGTGAGGAGAGGCTGAGGGAGACTGGGTTGCTTATCCTGAAGGAGGCTCAGGGGAGACCTTCTTGCTCTCTACAACTACCTAAAGGGTGATTGTAGACAGGTGGGGGCTGGTCTCTTCTCCCAGGCAACCAGCACCAGAACAAGAGGACACAGTCTCAAGCTGTGCCAGGGGAGGTTTAGACTGGATGTTAGGAAGAAATCCTTCACAGAGAGAGTGACTGTCCATTAGAGTGGGCTGCCCAGGGAGGTGGTGGAGTCACCATCATTGGAGATATTTAGGAGGAGGCTTGATGGAGTACTTGGTGCCATGGTTTAGTTGACTAGGTGGTGTCGGATGATAGGTTGGATGCGATGATCTTGAATATCTCTTCCAACCTGGTCTATTCTATTCTATTCTATTCTATTCTATTCTATTCTATTCTATTCTATTCCTGTTGAAATTAGCTGTGGAAAATGCAAATGCAGATTGTAAGAAGCTGTTAAAATCTTTGCCTAATCAAAACCCCACCTTGCTAGAAATGATTGAAGCATGTAATAAGGTAGGTATGATGGAACATCAGTATGAAGCTATGGCTGCAGCTTTTGCAGCTATGAATGGTCCAATGAATACAGGAGTTTGTTATGGCTGTGGGAAACCAGGTCATCTCAGAAAGAATTGTTTGGTAGCTAATACTGGAGCCAAACCTAAGGCACCTGGGATTTGCCCTAAGTGCCAGAAGGGGAGGCATTATGCTAACCAGTGTCAATCTAAGTATAATTTTCAAGGGCAGCCTGTGCAGGGAAACTGGATGCAGAGCTTGGGACAGCGCCACGCGCAGACACAAATCATCCAGCCATCATCAGCCAGCCAGATGCTGCAGCATGCATGTCTCTGACCTCCGCCCAGCAACAGCAGGCAGTGCAGGACTGGACCTGGCAATCTCTGACACAGAAACTTTACTTGATATCACGGTACATTTATTGCCAACAGGTGTGTCAGGTCCTCTTTCAGTTAAAACTCAGGCATTAATATTAGGTAGATCATCAACAACAATATCAGGACTTTTTGTGCTTCCTGGGGTTGTCGGTTCTGACAGCACAGATAAAATTCAGATCATGGCAAGGACTCCGTTTCCTCCCTGCACGGTACCAAAGGGAAGTATTGCAGAGCTATTGTTTCTTCCCTTGGGATCCCCCTGTAAAGGGACTTTTAAGAAATAAAAGAGGATTTGGGTCTACTGGGGATCCACAGATTCTGTGGGTACAGACTATCTCTCAAAAACGTCCTATTTGTCAATGTGTCCTGGTGTATGGTCAGCAGAAAATAGTGCTTAGTGGTATTATTGATACTGGAACAGATGTCACAGTGATTTCTAAAGCTAAATGGCCCCCCTGCTGGCCTGTAGCTAGTGCATCTCAGGTGCTGGCAGGCATAGGGGGAGCTGGAGAAAGTAATCAGAGCCTGAATTTCATTCAGATTCAGGGACCAGAGAGACATATAGATTCTGTGAAACCTTTTGTTTTATCTGTGCCTATGGTGCTATGGGGTTGTGATGTGCTTTCACAATGGGGGGTGACCATGAGCACCCATTTTTAGAGGGGGGCATTGTGGTGCACGACACCCTCCAGTTAACGTGGAAAACAAATCCCCCTGTCTGGGTGGATCAATGGCCCCTACCATTGGAAAAGCTTTGCACACTCCAAGAACTAGTCACAGAGCAACTGGGGAAAGGGCATATTGTACCCTCCACGAGTCCATGGAACTCTCCTATTTTTGTCATCAAAAAACAAACAGGCAAGTGGCACTTACTCCATGATCTCAGAAAGATGAATGACGTTATGGAAGATATGGGGAGCCTTCAACCAGGGCTACCCTCACCCACAATGATACCACGATATTGCCATTTAACTGTTATTGATCTGAAAGATTGCTTCTTTAGCATTCCTTTACATCCAAATGATGCTCCTAAATTTGCTTTTTCAGTTCCAGACATCAACATGCAACAATCTTTGCAGAGATATCATTGGGTTGTGCTTCCACAAGGAATGGAAAATAACTCTACGATTTGTCAGTGGTATGTAGCAAAAATTCTCAGTCCTGTTCGAGAGGCATTTCCTGAAGCTCTGATTTATCATTATATGGATGACATTCTAGTGGCAGCACAAAGCCCCGAGCTCATGGAGAAAGCCGTAGACCTTGCTGTATTCACTGTGACTCAAGTGGGGTTTTGTGTAGCATCTGAGAAAATTCAGAATGTACCACCTTGGAAATATTTAGGGTGGAGAATTTGGACCCAAACAATTGTTCCACAGTCTTTACAGATCAAGGTACATGTGAAAACACTTCATGATATTCCTTCATCTTTTAAATTGCTTGCTAATTGGGGACTTTTTCTCTGGCTTTGTAGTTTTCTTAGAGCAATTATGTATGCTTTTACTGCTTTATTCTTTTTGCTATCCTTTTTTACTTTGTTTATTGTAATGCTTACAGAGTTTGATTAATTTCTTTGTTAAGGGGATTCTTGTTATATAACAGAAGGGGGAAATGAAGGGTTAAATCTTGGATACCCGAGCTCCAAGCACTGCTGGACTGATAAGAGGAGACAGTGTTGGCCTTGATGGCTTGTGAAACACGGTGCAGCAGTGCTGTTGGAGGAGGGCAGATATTTGATTAAGAGTGGTTGTTAATGACCTGAGAGTGTAAGACTTCAGGCATATAGAAGATTGATGTAACAGAGTCCCTGGTCCGTCGTAAACTGCTTTTGCGTTGTATTAGTTTTATAAAGAAGAATTTTGTATAATAAAGTGGACACCTGGCCTGCATCAGGCTGCATCCTGTCTCTTAATCATGGCAGTTGATTAAAAAAAAATCAAGGATTTAATTTTTTTTTTTCTCCTCAGGAGGAGAGCTGGCACCACCCATCGCACCACGCTGCATCCAGATGTTGAGGTGGTTGGTCGAAGGTGGCTTAGAGTGTTAGTTTATTTGCTGTTCAGTGTCTCAATCTGTGCTGTTGTCCTTATTTTTGTCACTGCCATTCTCTGCTATTTTAATAATTGTTGTAAGTAAGTTGTTTTCACAGTTTCTGTTAACTACTAGTTATTGTTAATTGTTGACACGTTACAATAAAGCTCATCTTTTTCTACAAAGTTTAACTCTATAACAAACAGAATCAAAAGGCAACAAAACAATATCATTCTAACCTAACATCCTTTGCACACATAAAAAGCAAATAAGGTAAAATTAACAATATAACAAAAGCAATCAATAAAATCAACAACCCAATATTAATAAGAGACTGCATCCACCCTGGTAACAACACATTCCCATCAGAGTCTTTACGTCAAATAGTTAAAGATTTACTGCTCACAGTCTTGATATTTTTTTAAATACCTATTTACTACAAACCTTAACTGTATTACACAGAGTTCCTTTGAAATGTCTAGGCACACACAAAAAACAAAACCAAAAAGGTTCAAACCAAAAAAAACAGACTTAAAATTTGAACTCATTACTAAGTAGGTATAGCTTGCTGCAATTACTATATACTGAGTACCTATAAATACCAAATGCTTACTAGTAATTTTTCTTATTAAAAAAAAACCAACAAGACTCTAAATAAAAAAATCTCTGAAAGGCATTACAATCAGAAATGACAACATTAACACTGTTGCTTTAAATCAGAACAGAGCTTTTTGGTCGACAAAGGTCATACCAGAAACCGCTGCGGGGGGGGCCACTGGTGTGAGCCACTGTGGGGCGGGAGGAGGAGGGTGTAGCATAGCAGAAGCACTGCTGGGATGGGGGTTGCTGCCAGGCTGGTGCCCCCCTATGGACAGTGCTGCAGGTGTCAGTGGTGCGTCAGTTGGTACCGCTGTGGTCAGAGCCACAGGGGCTCATGGGGACTGTCAGGGCTCGCGGGCGGGGTGCAGTCGTAAAAATGCCATAACCATGAGCCTCCAAGCGCTCCATTGTTTCTAAGAGGGGCTGTAAAGCAAAGTCAGCGCTGTTTGAATTCCTCACTGCTGGTGTTGTCGCCTTTCGAATCTGAGCCGTCGCCGGTGATACTGAAGGAAGATGTTGATGAACGGGATCGAACACACTGAGGCACAGGTTTTGCTGCCCTTTTTCAGCTTTTCCGCTCGGAGCGAACGGCAGTGGTGGCGGCTGGTAAACGCGGTGTGGTCGCCGCAAGATGTACTGGGGGCGGCCACAGTCCACCGGTCGATACTTTTCAACCACATCATTTGGCTGCAACTCGGATAGGACTGGGGCTGCATCTCGTTTTGGCAAAATTGCTGTAACTGCAGCAGCCATCTGCTGGTTTAGCTTATAGTTTTGAATACAGTTTATGCATTCTCGCCACGGCCTTTGCAGCTTGGTAGTGACCCAGTCCCACAGTTTGTTTCCAAAGTCTCTCCAACAAGTTTCATTAAAATAACTATCTCCACTAGGGAAATACCCTAAAGCGGATCCAGGGGGCAAAAGCCCAGGAATTATCTTAGATGATACATCTGCCTTTCGTTTTTCTAAAAACCAATGAAGTAATGAGAAGGCTACCTCTTTTTCCATGATCACCGGCTGCCGTTTTGACCCACCGGTGTGGTCTTGCACTGTCCACAAAATATTACCCACTTCTCTCCACACATCAACACTAAGCACATCTTCTGACAATTTAAAGAAACCATGCTCTTTACCAAACTGTAATAAGCGTTCAGGATCCTTCTTTAAATCCACATCCTCTATTTTATGTTTCTCAAGGAAACTTCTAAGTAAATTAAGGGCTACTTCACTCTCCATACCCCGGGCATTTCCTAGTGCAGCCTTAAACCTAGAGCCGGCAACCCTTACCTGGACGGCAAGCAGATGGGCACGTTACGAACTCCTTACACCTGCGTCGACTCGCACTTTGCCCGTCGACAGCTGCACAACCTCGTGAAATATCCAAGCGACGCTTCTCCGGGCTTGCCGAATCACCTCAGCTGCTGTAGGGTCTCTGACAGTCTTCAGCCTTCTGTCCCTGTTGACCCTTTAGGTCCCTGTTTGGGTGCCACATGTCAGTGAAATGGCGAGGGAAGACTCACGACAATCAATATGATTGATAAGCAAGCTTCAACTTTATTGTTCAAGAACACGGCTTTTATAGCATCGCAGCCAGGGTTACAAATAGTTGTGCAGGGTTACATTATAGTTGTGGTTAGGTCTCTGTGCTATTTCAATAACTCCTTTCTAGCTGGTTCCTTGTTTCACATCCTGTTATCGTGCAGCACAGCTTGCATAGTTACAAGTCATAGTGACAAGGCATCTCACAAGTCATAGTGACAAGGCATTTCATAGTATCATAGTATCATTCAGGGTTGGAAGGGACCACAAGGAGCATCTAGTTCCAACCCCCCTGCCATGGGCAGGGACACCCCACACTACATCAGCCTGGCCAGAGCCTCATCCAGCCTGGGCTTAAACACCTCCAGGGACGGGACCTCAACCACCTCCTTGGACAACCCATTCCAGGGCTTCACCACTCTCATGGTGAAGAACCTCCTCCTCACATCTAGCCTGAATCTTCCCACCTCCAGCTTCATTCCATTTCAGCTAACTGTGAGCAGTAAACAACAAGATGGAGTACGGCCTACACATTCTATTCAATTAGTTGTTCCACAGAACCATGTCCCTTAGATTTTTATTTTTTACCTTATTTTTAAATTTTAATTATTTTTTCATTTTTTGCACGTTTGTTTTATTTAATCTATTTTCTATTTTAATTTTGATTTTTGCTTTTTTATTATTTTTTAACCTTCTTTTGTATTAATTCTTTTTCATTATAATTTTTAATTAGAATTTTCTTCATTTTTTTATAGTTTTTCTTTGTTTGGTTTAATCTAGTAGTTTTGATAATCTTTATTTTTTGCCAATAATCCTTATGTTTTTTGTTAATAGCTAATTTTTGTTAGCAGTCCTTATGATTTTTTATCTTATTATGTTTTGGTTTTATTTTTTTTTTCATTGTTGCCCATCTGTTTTATTATTATTTTGTTAATTTGCTTTTATTTTAAATTTTTTGTTATTAGTTTTTAATTTGTTCTCTATCATTTGTTATTATTTTGTTATTTTGTACTCTATATTTTTATCTACATTTTTTGTTATTTTGTTATTTTTATTGTACTTTTTGTATCTAATATTTCTGTTTTGTTTTGTTATATATATTTGTATTTTAAATTTTATTTTGTGTGTGTTTTCTTTTTTTTACTATTTTTTGTATTATTTGTATGTTTTCTAGTCCATGTCTAAGAAGGAAATAGAAAGACGTTACATTTGCTAAAGAATACTTTTAAAAATTACTACCTATTTGCTACAAATCTTAACTATATTACATGGAACTCCTTTGGAATGCCATGGCACACAACTAAGAAGGTTCGAACCAAAAGAAAATCTTACCGTGTGAACTCATTACTAAGTAGGTATAGCTTGCTACAATTACTATGTACTAAGTACCTGTAAATACCAAATGCTTACCATTCATTATGCTTACCAGGAAAACTTAGCAAAACTCTAAATAACAAATCTCTGAAAAACATTACAATCAGATATGATGAAATTAGCACTGTAACTTTAAATCAGAGCAGAGCTTTGGTCGACAAGAGTCGTACCAGAAAATCCTCCCTTTTCTGGGGGTGGGGGTAGGGGTGGGTTGAGGGTGGTTAGCAAGGTGTGCTCTAGTTGCAATTGTTTCCATATTAGGGTTTTAACAACTTGCAGCCTATCGTGTCTAAGCGACCACTGTTCCACCCATACTGGATTAGCTGCTTTCCATTTTAATTTGAGGGTTGGTTGCCGACCAGTAGCCACTACAGAAAAGGAACAGTAACGAGTTTTGCTCCTAGCTACCTTGAGGCATCTCAGCCCGACAGAGCAACTGGAAGGGTACGGTCTTACAGTGATTGATTTGCCATTGTTAGAAGCTAATTGCACTGGCTCTTTGCTAACCCAGGTTGTTTGGATACCTTTTAAACCCATGACTCCAGAATTTGCCATTAACAATGGCTAGTGACCATCCCATTTATGACGAGGTATAACAGCGACATCGTCTTCAGTGTCCCAAATCATTGAAAATTGTATAGTTTGTCCACAAGGATATCTGACAGTTACAAGCTTTTCTAGTTTTCCCTTTTGGATTTCTAGGGCCAATGAGATATTAGGCATACTGGTGGAACCAAAGCCTTCTTGCCCTCGAATCCTGTTACAAGTTTTAGGCACTCAGGACTCAAATGGTATTAGCTGAGCAATTTTGGTCCCAATGGGAGTGCTAACAGGAGGGGTAATGGTATAGAGCACAATTTTCACAGCCCAGTCATAATCAGAATGTATTGAACCAGGAATTATAAGGATGCCCTGTCTAGAGGTAGATGATCTGCCAATTAACAGAGCACAGGGTCTGCGACCCAGAGGACCGTGCTGACTGGACTCAACAACATTTGTGGACTCAAGAGTGACATCCACTGCTGTTGCCAGGTCCACTCCGTGCTGCCAGAGGTGGCTGAGAGCGGTGGGTGGGTGGTCCAAGCACCCTGGTTTGGTGTCGTCACGCGGGGTGTACTCGTGCTGCGGGAGCAGTTTCCCTGCTTACGAGCACCTTTAGTAAAATAATTAGGTCTGTGACAGTGAGCACAGCACTTTCAAGTCTGTCCAGCAGTCAGGCAATTTGATTTAAGGTGCCCAGGTTTCCCAGAACCACAATGTTTTCCACCCAGGTTGTTTCCCTTGTGTGGTGGTCGTACTGGTGGTTTCATGACTGCTTCTATGGCTGTGGCTAGATATGTTGCTTCATCAGCTCCATCTCCTTCCTGTGTTGAGACTTCAGAGCTGGATGCAGTACTCCAGGGGAGGTCTCACCAGAACATCAAAAAGTGGCAGGATCCTCTCTCGCCATCTTTGGCCATGTTGCTTTGGATGCAGCCTTTGGCCTTCTGTGCTGCCCCTGTCCAGATTCACCCCCACCAGCATTCCAAGAATAAAGTAGAAGGATACTCTCTCTTCAGTTTCTGGGATGGGATCAGGAAATCAATTTGTACTTGGACAGGGCTCAGTCTGTACTGGGAGGAAGTCAGAAGATGATATTATGTACAGGGAGGGAGCCCAGACTGCACTGGGTTGGAACCAGAGTACACAGTTAACATGTGGAGGGATGCAGCAGGTACTGGGAAGGCACCAGGGAATCCACTTTGTACTGGGATGGGACCCAGAGTACACAGGGATGGAGCAAGATGATGCAGTTTGTGCTGGGATGAGGCCATGTCTGCTCTGGGAGGGGACCAGGGGATTCAGCTTGTTTTGGAACAAGGCCCAGTCTGTACTGGGAGAGCTCAGAGAGGTTCAGTTTGTAGCTGGAGGGGGCCCCAGTCTGAACTGGGATGGCATCAGGGGATCAGTTTGCAGGGATGGGTCCTGGTCTGTGCTGGGATGGAATCAGGGTTTCAGGAGATGCAATCTGTACTGGGATGAGACTCAGACTGTGCTGGGAGATGGCAATGGGATCCCATTTGTACCAGGATCAGGCCACAGCTGCCCTGGGATCAGGATATCCACTTCGTGCTGTGCTGGGTGCAGCTGGGACTGGAAAGGGGTCCAAGTGATGCACTTTGTACTGGCAGAGGAAACTGAATGGGAGATGGCAAAGTGATGCAGTTTGTCCTGGGATAAGAGCACATCTGAGCTGGGAGGGGTTCAGGAGATGTAGTTTGTACTGAGAAGTGGGCAGGTCTGTACCGGGAAGTGTTAAAAGGATTCCAAACTGTGCTGTGCAGGGCCCAGAATTACCTAGAATATGGTCAGGGAATGCAGCTTGTACTGGAACAGGGTCCAGGCTGTACTGGGAGCGTATAAGGAGATACAGTTTTTATTGGGACAAATCTTAACGTGTACTTGGAGGGATTAAAGGGATCCTGTTTGGACTGGGACAGGGCCCAGACTATACTGGGAGGGCATGAGGGTGTGCAGTTTCTACTGGGGTGGAGGCAGATGGTACTGGGAAGGGAGCCAAGGGATACATTCTGTGCTGAGAAGGGACCCCAGCTGCAGTGCTAGAGGACAGTAGGATCCAGTTAGTAATGGGATGAGGTCACATCTGTACTGGGAGGGGTTAAAAGAACCATATTTGGACTGAGTCTGTACTGGAAGAGGGTCAGGGTATCCAGCATGGATTCTAAGTAGGTTCAGTCTGTAATTGGCGTGAGTTGGGATATGAAGGCATGAGGAGATCTCCTGTTCTGATGACACAGCTGCTCTGGAGCACAGCTCTCTCCAGAAGCTGCCATGAACTGTCCCTGCCTGCAGTCCCAGCACTGCCACACAACAGCACAGTGCCCAAGCTGCCAGAGCACTCAGGACTTGCCCCAGCACAGAGGCTCAGCAGGAGAGGGTGGAAAGGAAGAAAGAGCAGCTGAGGACAGCCCAAGTGCTGAGGCTCCCTGGCACTGCTGCTGTGCTGGGACTCTGCCCCTCCACCTCTGCATGCAGGCACTGCCCTGCAGCTCCACAGAAGCCTTGGAAGAAGCAAATCAGAGAAACAACTCCCTGCAGGGTCCTTTATTATTGAACACAGAAGGAGCACTGCTTCTCATGTCTGCAGCCTCTGGGTCACAGCAGACAGGACAACACTGAACCAGAAATGCTCTGAAGAAAGATATTGGTGTGCGAACAACATTCTCACAAGGGGAACAGCACCAGCAGCAGCCAGAACTCCAGCAAGCCAGGCTGGGCCTGCACTGAGTGACATCAGAACTGCTCTGCAGGGGAAGACAAAGAGCTTATTGCCTCTGAAAGCATCCAGGGATCAGTTGGCTCAGGGCAGCCTTGAGCTCCTGGTTCCTCAGGCTGTAGATGAGAGGGTTCGCTGCTGGAGGCACCACTGAGTACAGAACTGACACCACCAGGTCCAGGGATGGGGAAGAGATGGAGGAGGGCTTCAGGTAGGCAATGGAGCCAGTGCTGATAAACAGGGAGACAACAGCCAGGTGAGGGAGGCAGGTGGCAAAGGCTTTGTGGCGTCCCTGCTGAGAGGGGATCCTCAGCACTGCCCTGAAGATCTCCACATAGGACACCACAAACAACACAAAACAGACAAATGCTAAACAGGCACCAACCACAATAAGCCAAAGTTCCCTGAGGTAGGATGTGGAGCAGGAGAGCTTGAGGATCTGGGGCACTTCACAGAAGAACTGGTGCACAGCATTGCCCTGGCAGAGGGGCAGGGAAAATGTATTGGCTGTGTGCAGCAGAACATAGATAAAGACACAGCCCCAGATAGCTGATGCTAGGTGGACAGAAACTCTGCTGCCCAGGAGGGTCTCATAGTGCAGGGGTCTGCAGATGGCAATGTAGCGATCGTAGGACATGGAGGTGAGGAGAAAAAACTCTGCTGAAATGAAAAAGAGAAAGAAAAAGACCTGAGCAGCATATCCTGCATAGGAGATGTCCCTGGTATCCCTCAGGGAATTGGACATGGACTTGGGCACAGTGGTGGAGATGGCACCCAGGTCAAAGAGGGCAAGGTTGAGGAGGAAGAAGTACATGGGGGTGTGGAGGTGGTGGTCCCAGGCTATGGTGGTGATGATGAGGCCATTGCCCAGCAGGGCAGCCAGGTAGATGGCCAGGAAGAGGCAGAAGTGCAGGAGCTGCAGCTGCCTTGTGCCTGGGAATGGCAGGAGGAGGAAGTGGGTGATGGAGCTGCTGTTGGCCATCTGCTGCCTCTGGCCATGGAGACCTGTGCAAGGAGTGAAAGGCAGTGACAAGTTAGGGCACACTTCTTTCAGCCTCATTGTAAGCCCTGTCCCTGAGCTGCAGGAGGAATGGATCAGCTCAGTCCTCATCACTACCAACCCATGGCAGAGTTCATCATAGCTTCAAATGCAGCAGGGACACAGAATTCAGTGTTCAGTATTCAGTATTCAGTATCACTAAGTTTGGAAGAGACCTCAAAGATCATCGAGTTCAACCTGTCACCACAGACCTCATGATTAGAGTAGGGAGGACACTACTGCCCACTGCAGGCTTGAACTCACGACCTTCCCATTAATTGCCATGAAGATTCCTCTGGTGTCAGAACAGAAAGTGACCAACAGCCCAAGCCCAGAGAACAAGAGTCCCATTCTGGTGGGTTGAAATTTCCCCCCATTATTAGCTTTGCCAGAGCAGCTCAGTTAGAAGCAAATGAAGCTGTACTGACAAGCAAGAGCTACACTCTACAATGGAATGCAATGAACAGGTACAAAACATACAGGAGTGACAATACTAGGTACAATTAGCAAATGACACAAATACCTCCTGGTCAGAGACCAGCGAAGCTGTTCCACTGTCCCTAACCCCTGCCCCAAGTTCCAAGAGATAAAGGAGGATTGGAGAGAGAAAGAAAGCAGTGGGTTAGACTTAGCCAAGGCCAGCCAAAGCAGGTGATCTCTCCAGAGCAAAGCACAACAGCTGAGATGATAAGAGAAGAGAGAGAATTGTTATGGTACAGCTCCTCTGATTCCAGATATTTATCCAATGAATTTGGTTAGAATAATCTTTTCTTTTCCTTTTCACACCCAAGAGTGATCTATTTATTTTGTTTCTACTTTTCTGCTCAAAATCTGTAACTACATTTTAAAGGCATAGCCTAAAACCACTACACCCATGGAGAAGTGGAGAAACAGGGAGCAGGCCTGCAGAGCTGCAGAGACAGTGAAGGGAAGAGAGGAAGGCAGAGGGGCTGGGGGTGAAGCCTTCTCCTTACCCAGCTCATATCACTGCTGCTCACATGGTAGAACTGAAGGGCTTTGGTTCTCCTTCTGTGTGCACACTCCAGGAGCCTTCAGCTGAGCATCAGCAGTCGAGATGGAGATGCCTCCAGGAGCTACAGCTGCAGTGTCCTGCACCCACAGCCTCACTGTGTCAGTGACTGCAGTGTCTTCTCCTCCAGTGAGCTCTCAGTCACCCTCCCAGTCCTGGCGACCTTGAAGCTCTCTCTGCCTTCCTCATCTCCCTGAGATCCTCTGGCAGTGTCCTGAGCCCTGCTGTGCAGTTCTGCTCCTGGCCAGACCTGTCTCCTGCAGTGCTGCCTGCATGCCAGCAGTTCCGTCCAGCCCAATAGGGCAGCAGAGGACCAGCCCAAGGTGTTTTAATGACTCGTCTTGTGGCTTTTGGTGCCCTGTAACCCTTAGGGATTGAGAAGAAGCTGATGAAACCTCTCCAGAAGTCAAAGTCAGATTCAAACTCTGAAGTTTCTTCTACTCTTAATGGGTCCCAGTGAAGCATACTGGGAAAGGGTCCCCAGGGTCTGGTTAGGACAGAAGGAGACAGTGGATGCAAGGGAAGCATCACTGGAGGGACTGAAGCATCTCCAGGCTCGGGTGAGAGCAGAGAACTGAGGCAGTGCTGACAGGTCAGGACAAGCAGCTAAAGGTGGCTCTGCTGCTGAGGAGACCTGGAGGGGTTTCATTGATCCAAAGGACCAAGCCCTGACCCCAAGCCCCTGGCAAGGCAGATCCTGTCCCTCACCTGTGGTTCAGGGCTATGATTCACCCTGTGAAATCATTTTTATCAGATGCTTTGTGCAATAAAATCCTCTCCAATTAGCTGCAGAAACCTTGGCAATAATTAGAGGTTCAGCAGTATTTAATGAGCCCCATGGAGTATTTGGGGCTGATTACATCATCCTTAGGTACTGCCAGGAGACTCTGCCAAGGTACTGCTAAGAAGCCTCTCAACAAGTCCAAGTCAGAAGAAAACTCCAAAGTACCTTGAAGCACTGATTGGCCTCACTGAGACTTGTTACTGACAAAGGCTCCCCAGGGACTCGTTAGAGCAGCTTGTTAGAGGCCAGGATTGCAGGGAGACAAAGGCAAAGTACAGGGCAGAAAAGTATGCCTTTGTTCTAGGAAGCATAAAGCCAAACCCTGACCACTACCCTTGGACTAGAAGAACCTCAAAGCCTCAAAGCCAAGTTTCTCCTCACAGGTCTTGGTGGCAGAGGCAACTGCCAGAGCCAAGGGGACAAAGACCTTGGTCCTGTTGGGCCTCTCAGCCTTGCCAGAGCCCTTGGCCATCCCTACTGCAGCCTCTCCTATACTGTCCCATGCCTGCAGCTCTTTCCTTTCTGGCTGCTGACACCAATCTTGCTTCCCCAGCCAGCTCTCCCCCTGCCATTTCCCCCCCTTCCCTGAGCTGTCTGTGCTCTCCCTGCCATTTCCTGACACCTCTGGATGGCCTCATGCATAGCAGCTCTGCCCTTTGAGGTCTATTTCTTTGGCCTCATCTCCACAATGAACCTTCCAAGATGCAGTGTGCAGTGGTTTTGTTCTCTCCCCACTCCCCAGAAGAGCTCCATCCTCTCTGAAACCACCCTTCAGTGATGTGCACACTGCGCTGGCAGTGCCCTGAGCCTCCATTCCACAGACTGAAGCAGCCAAGGTCCCTCAGCCTCCCCACAGAGATGTCAGCTCCCATCCTGGCAGATGTCCTCTGCAGTCCCTGCAGTTCCTCTCCATTTCTTCAGACTGGACATTCCCACACCCAGTCACCAAGCATCCAGATGTGGCCACAGCAGCTCTGAGTCCTCGGGGAGGACAACTCCTATGTCTGGGTGGCCACACTCCTCCTGCCATAGCCCAGCTGCAGCTGGCCTTCTTCACTGTGTGCAGCGTTTGTCCATCCCAGTTATTTTGAATAGTTCCTCTCAAACCCTGTAGTGCCTTTCTGCCTGGGAATGGGACACACCAGAACATCCAGCTCCAAACAACAGGCAGACAGTTTGTAGTAGGATGGGGCCCAATCTGTCATGAAGTGGGAAAGGGGATATAGGTGGTAATGGGAGGAGTCCCAGAGAAGTGGTGTAGCCTTTCGTGGGTGTGGACACAATCTGTACTGGGAAGGAGTCCTGTTATGGTTGTTATTAATATTTAATAATTGGCCACACCAGGGGAAGTTTAGGCTCAGGATGAGGAGAAAGTTCTTCCCAAAAAGAGGAACTGACCAATGCAATGTGCTGCCCAGGGAGGTGGTGGAGTCACCGTCCATGGAGGTGTTCAAAACAAGATTGGATGTGGCACTTGGAGCCATGGGTTAGGTGTCAGGGGGTGTTTGGTGGTAGGTTGGACTTGATGATCTCTGAGATCTTTTCCAACCTGGGTGATTCTGTGTTTCTGGGATTAGAAGGTGAAGGGAAAAGTCTGAACACAGCTGGTGACCAAACCAATGTCTTGTGACAAACCCAAGAGATTCCAAAACACATAGTGAAAGGTGAGGAGAACATGTCCTGCCCAGCTGATGGAATGAGAAACTCAAGAGTCTCCCAAAAGCAACAGAAAGAAGGGAAAAGAACCTCAGGAAAGTCGTGCTCAGTATTGCTCTATGAACTGCGGACAGTCTAACGCCTGGTCCTTGAAATGGGAGCTTAGGAGAAGACAGAGGCTTAGGGCCTGCTCTTTAAGGTGACCTTTGCCCCAGCTCTTCCCAGAGAGGTCCTTGCTGTCCCCTGTTCTGCTCCCTCAAGCAGACCAGCACTCACACATGCCCTGCACTCTAACAGCCATGCAAACAAAGCTGAACAAGCTCAGGGTTATTGCTCCAACCAACTTCTTGAGACTGAAGCCCAAGGCAGGAATCCACAACCATAGCCAGGCCCAGAGCTCTGAGAAGCCCCAGGTGGTGTCTTCCTTTTGCACTTCATGCAGAATCTGCTTGGTTCCCATATCTCACTGATCACAGAATGGGCTGGGCTGGAAGGGACCTCCAAAGGTTATCTTGTCCAACCTTCCCAGGGACAGCCTCAACTACATCAGGTTGCCCAGAGCCCTGTCAAGCTTCACCTTGAATATCTCCAGGGATGGCATCCCAACCCCCTCCCTGGGCAACCTGTTCCAGTGTTCCACTACCCTCATGGTTCAGAACTTGTGCTGGCTCCTCCTTCCTGCACAATCCTGCTTTGTTCCCATCTCTCACCCATGTCTATGGATGTCCTTCCTCTCTGATCCATGGAAACACAACAGCTTGTGTTCAGTGCTGTGCCCACTCCTCCTTCTGAGGCAAAGACCATGCCTGGAGCCATTCCCTCCTGAGCAGCTATTTCTGAAACTCTTTCACTCCTGCCTGGGAAGCTGATCCTGCACCTGCAGTCCTATTGCAGAGGACTGGGAGAGCAGAGATCTTCATCATGGCCTTTTCTGCTTCACTTTCTCTTGAGCAAGGCAGAAACCATCAGGCCAAGCTGTGCCAAGCAGAGGCCCTTTCCTTTGCAGCATTGTTTCATTTGTGCCATTTCACATCTCCTTGGACCCAACTTGGAGTCTCTCACAGATCAGCCACAGTTGTATTTGGGAGCACTGCCCCAGGGGCACAGATTCCTGACCAGCTGAGGGGTAATCTTTTCCTGCCTTTACTGCCACATCTCCAATACTTTCCCTTTCCTTCTGGTGCTGCCCACCCTGTGTGTTTGTTCCTTATTATGGGATGGTGACAACCTGGATGGATGCATGTGGTGAAGGCACATTATGCCCCGATACTGAATCTTGTCCCAGCATGTGGGCAAGTTCCCCCTCCTCCAGGAGGAAGACAAAAGCCAAGGCATTAGCCAGGCTTGCACGCACCCAGCGCATGCAGCGCTTGTGCTTACACCAAGTATGGGCATAATTCTAGCTTCACGCTTTCTATAGGCTGAAGCCAGTTGCTTATGAGAATGCCCATTGGTCAAGCCCAGCCTCGAGGAATCTATAAGTATCACCCCAGTTGGTGAACACGTTGCCCCCTCATTCACTTTGTCTCTGTGCTTGCTCGAGAGAGTAACTCTCGAGCTGCAGCCTTTGCCATTGAGCTTATTGTTGTTAGCTTCTGTTATACATGCACGCATACTGGAAGCCTCTGCATCATTAAAGAAGCCCAGAGGGAGGACCTTCGCTGAGCCTGAGGAGCTCAGCATTGCTACAACCAGTCGTGCCGATCGGAAGAGCCCATCGTGCCACCGGAGGACTGGACCAACCCCCGCGGGTAAGATCTGCCCAGTTGCCGGGGAGAAGGGACTTGATCAATACCGAGTCCACGTATGCTTAGCCCCGCCGTAGCGGGAGAGGAGCCGCCGAGTGCCGCTCTGAGGAGCCGCCGAGTGCCGCTCTGAGCCCTGTGAATTCCAGGGAAAACCAAAGCATTGTTCATGCTTATACTGCACCGGACCCGGGACCACTACGAGAGTCCTGTTGCTCCTTTAACCTCATTAAAGAGAATCCGTCGCCTAACGCAGCTGCATTCTCTCCCCGAGGCTGTTTGCATCAGCCCCGAGAACCGCCGTGGTTGGGCCGACCCCCGTAGCTTCGTCTGCTTCCGTCGTTCGAGCCCACCTACCGGCCACCGTTGTCCCGCCCTGCCGTGCGAGCCGACTTCTGAGGGCCGACCCCACGGGCCGACCCCGACCAGGACCGATCCCTGTTGTCTGAAGGGGATTGAATATCGTCACGTGCTTTCCACCCACTAGCACTCAGTTCAAAGTATCCGCGTCTAGCAGAGTAAGCGCTGACGCATAGCAAGGTTATAATATTGCTGTGTATAGCCAGAAGCCGCCCGCGTCCCGCCGAGTCTCCATCTAGTGGCCAAGCGGCGCAACTGCACCCTTCGTTATATAAATATAGAAAGGGTTTATAGATAGTTCAATTACGTTATAACACTAAGCCAGTTGTGGAATGTATTTCACGAACGTGCACTAGAACATGTATATAAGTTGGTGATTCATCGGTTATTAATAGTTTGATAATTAATAAAATAATATTTTTCATAATTCATATTTCATATTCATAAATTTAATAACCTCTTCACCACAATATGGCGCAGCGAGCAGGGTGCACAGCTGTGAAATATTTCCATAACTTGGGATACAAAATTACAGCCCCAGACTTGGAATGGGCAAAATTAAATTGTAAAAATATAGATGGCATTTTCGCAAAGCTAAGCGAACCCAGCAGCGAACACGCTGTCCTGATGGCATCTTGTATTATACAGATGCAGGAGGAAATTAAATTCTTTGACCAAAAAGTTTCCCAATTGGAAAGGGAACTGGCAAAGTCAGAGGCACAAAGCCAGAGACTTCATGATTTATTTGAGCTGCACATAAAAGAGACCATGTCTGTTTTCAAGTCTCAATGGCAATCACATGCTACCTATGAAGTAGCCAGGGCACATGACACACGAGAGCCAGGCTCTCCTATTCTGTCTGTTCCAGCTGACAGGCAGAAGCTAGCTGATTTTGATTCAGCAGCTGCTCAGCATCAGCGCATGAGCAATGTTAGCTCACCCACACCAGATAGGTCAGCAGCTACAGCACCGGTGCAGCAAGCCAAGCTAGGCTCCACACCACCGGATGATAACAATGAAGCCACCAGCTTCAACCAGCAACGAATCCCCAAGAAGAAGGTGAGATTCAACTTAGCATCACGAGATGACTCCAAAGCCAGCAGCGGACCGAGTTTCCCACAGCATGGCAGACCAAGGGATAACCAGGGAAACAGAAGCTCCTGCAATAAGGTAGCCAAGCTGAGTCGACAACAGCTTGCACAGCATCCCAGCAAGAGAGCTTACTGCGATCCCAGAGACACACAGAGCACCACATCAGACTCAGATTCTGGATGTGAGTCTAGCCCACAGCATCACCGCAAACTGTGGAAGAGCCAAGTTGCTATAGAAGCCAATAAGGCTGAACCCCGCAGCATCCTGAAAACTAAGCTCCAGGAAAAGACCTCCGAAAGGGAGAGTTCCAGAAGGGACCACAGACCCAGCAAGGAGGGACACCGGCAAAAGGTATACACTGCCAGCCGTAAAGTGATACCGCATGGCCAGAGAAGGGAAGAGCAACGCTTTCAAGCATCCTCTTCCACCAACCCAGGCAGACATAAATACTGCACTGGAAAACAACGCTCACGAGGTTCCTGCAACCCCAGTAGAGGGAAAGAAAACATGCAGAGTGACGGGGAATGCTCTAATTCACGAGATTCACCTGACTCACTAGATCCATGGTGTTGGGTACTCCTCAAAATGGAATGTCCCGAGGAAGTTGTATTTGGCTTGGAACCAAGGATGAGATAGAAAGTAGCGAAAACGGTACTCACTAAATTGATAAAAGAAGCAGTGGAAAGAGATTATTCCTCATCTCAATACTGAGGAAGTCCTGTCATAGTGACAGAGCCCATCCTATCAAGGGGGTGGGAAATTGACAAACTCCATAGACACTTTGATAGCTTCAGTGTCATATGGGAATCAAACCCCATCACTCAGTCAAGGGGGTGGTGGGAGATAATTGAGAGTACCAATATTGGTTTCGGAGCAAACGGTTGTTCCACACTGCTAAGGCAGCGCGCTCTGTTAAGAGTACAGTTTAGAGTTTGTATACTGTTTATATAGTGCTAAGGTATTGTAAGTCACTATATTTGAAAATGTAATCTACCAAACAGGTATGATATAGTTTAAGCTATATGGGATAAACCTTGTTAAGGGTAATCCATACTCGAGGCTTATACATGCCCATGGGCAAGGGGGTGGTAATGTGGTGAAGGCACATTATGGCCCAATACTGAATCTTGTCCCAGCATGTGGGCAAGTTCCCCCTCCCTCTAGGAGGGAGACAAAAGCCAAGGCATTAGCCAGGCTTGCACGCACCCAGCGCGTGCAGTGCTTGTGCTTACACCAAGTATGGGCATAATTCTAGCTTCACGCTTTCTATAGGCTGAAGCCAGTTGCTTATGAGAGTGCCCATTGGTCAAGCCCAGCCTCGAGGAATCTATAAGTATCACCCCAGCTGGTGAACACGTTGCCCCCTCATTTACTTTGTCTCTGTGCTTGCTCGAGAGAGTAACTCTCGAGCTGCAGCCTTTGCCATTGAGCTGATTGTTGTTAGCTTCTGTTATACATGCACGCATACTGGAAGCCTCTGCATTGTTGAAGAAGCCCAGAGGGAGGACCTTCGCTGAGCCTGAGGAGCTCAGCATTGCTACAACCAGTCGTGCCGATCGGAAGAGCCCATCGTGCCACCGGAGGACTGGACCAACCCCCGCGGGTAAGATCTGCCCAGTTGCCGGGGAGAAGGGACTTGATCAATACCGAGTGCCGCTCTCTCAGAGCCGCTGAGTGCCGCTCTGAGCCCTGTGAATTCCAGGGAAAACCAGAGCATTGTTCGTGCTTGTATTGCACCGGACCCGGGACCAGTACGAGAGTCCTGTTGCTCCTTTAACCTCATTAAAGAGAATCCGCCGCCTAACGCAGCCGCATTCTCCCCCTGAGGCTGTTTGCATCAGCCCCAAGAACCGCCGTGGTTGGGCCGACCCCCGTAGCTTCGCCTGCTTCTGTCGTTCGAGCCCACCTACCGGCCACCGTCGTCCCGCCCTGCCGTGCGAGCCGACTTCTGAGGGCCGATCCCACGGACCGACCCCGACCAGGACCGATCCCTGTTGTCTGAAGGGGATTGAATATTGTCCACGTGCTTTCCACCCACTAGCACTCAGTTCAAAGTATCCGCGTCTAGCAGAGTAAGCGCTGACGCATAGAAAGATTATAATACTGCTGTGTATAGCCAGAAGCCGCCCGCGTCCCGCCGAGTCTCCATCTAGTGGCCAAGCGGCGCAACTGCACCCTTTGTTATATAAATATAGAAAGGGTTTATAGATAGTTCAATTACGTTATAACACTAAGCCAGTTGTGGAATGTATTTCACGAACGTGCACTAGAACATGTATATAAGTTGGTGATTCATCGGTTATTAATAGTTTGATAATTAATAAAATAATATTTTTCATAATTCATATTTCATATTCATAAATTTAATAACCTCTTCACCACATATGCATAGCAATATTACAATTATTCCAACAATATTACAAACAAATGTTTAAGCCAATTTAGATTTGGTAACCAGAAAGTTAATTTATCCCATATTTCTTTAAATCCACAAGAAGTATCATCTAAAGAAATCTGATGTAATATCTGACTGTGGTTTACAATCGCCTGTAAATCTGTTTCCACTCGTTTATCTAGATTAACATAACTACAACAACTTACATTTATGACTACACATACACCCCCTTCCTTAACATATAAAAAATCCAAAGCTAATCTATTTGGAGTAGATATTTTCGAGAGACTATTGATTTCATTTGCTGCGCTTTTATTGCATCTATGCTTGCATTCATCATGATTTCAACTGTAGCAGAAAAATTAACTATTGCTTTTTCAAGTTCAAGTCTTTTCTCTCCGGTCTGATCAAGATTCCACACATGGGAACGTGGTTTTTGATTTCGATTGGACTCCTTATGTGCAAATAGGGTTAGGATCAAAATTAGGCTCCACCAGTGTATGTTAACTCTGCCTCCTCGGCCTGCTGGGGTGCAACCAGCAGCCGGGTGTATTTTCTTCTCGGCAGCAGTTACATTCTTCAGGAGCCCTACAGATTTTTTAACTCCTTAACCCACTTCAAAATTCCATTTGGACTCTCTTCTCTACTTCCTTGGTTAGTTCATTTACCATTTCCCATTGTGCTTTTGTTATTTCAATTCCTCTTCCTTCAAAATCTTATGTCTCTTACTTTTCCTTTTACTAATCCTTTTAATTATTCCTGGTATTTCCCAAGTAAAAATTCTCTAGTCTTTATTTCCCACTTATGCCAATCCCTGTCAATAATTTTCCATGGGGATTTAAATCCTTTTTCTCACCACAAAATAGGTTTTCTGTATTTACCAGCCCAAACTGCCTATTTTCAGATTCAGCATTCAGGACAAAATATTTTTTTGATTGATGCTTTTGACCCCAGATTATCATAACAGTTATTGTGATCGATGTTCGACTTCATGGGAAATGCTGTTTCCTCTTAGTCTTGATTCTTCTGCACATTAGTGAAGGAATAGTTGTTAAAATTAATACCTATTTACTACAAACCTTAACTTATGCTAATACCAAAAAATCCTTAAAACCTTAAAAAACTATGTTAAAATTAATCCATCAAATCAGTGTCTAAAAAGAAATAAAATTGTTACATTAACTAAAAAACACTTTCCAAAATTAAAACCTGTTTATACATTCCTTAACTATATTACATGGAGCTCCTTTGAAATGCCTAGGCAGACAACTAAGAAGGTTTGAACCAAAAGAAAATCTTACAATTTGAACTCTTAACTAAGTGCATACACCTTACTGAAATTACTATGTACTAAGTACTTATAAATACCAAATGCTTACTTATTCATTATGCTTATTAGAAAAACTTAACAAAACTCTAAATAACAAATCTCTGGAAGACGTTACAATCAGAAATGACAAAATGAGTACTGTTGCTTTAAATCAAAACAGAGTAGTGCGGCTAAAGCCACTGCGGGGGAAAGGTGTGGGGGCTGCTGCCGTGGCAGCTGCTCCGCTGCTACTGTCAGTGCTGTCGGTGTCGGTGGTGCGTCAGCCGGTACCGCCTTGGTCGGAGCCGTCGATATCCGCAAGGGCCGGCAGGGCTCGCGGGAGGAGTGCGGTGGCAGGAACGCTGTAACCGCGAGCCTCCAAGCGCTCCATTTTTTCTAAGAGGGGCCGTAAAGCAAAGTCGGCGCTGTTTGAATTCCTCGCTGCCGGTGTTGTCTTCCGAATCCGAGCCGTCGCTGGCGATGTCAGAGGAAGGTGTTGATAAAAAGGGGTCGAACACACTGAGCTGCCTTTTTCCGGCTTTTTCCCCGCTGTGTGCAAACGGGGAAAAACAGCTTTATAGCAGTTTTATGACCATCTATAACCAAGTCCCACAACTTGTTCCTGTATTCTCTCCAACAAGCTTCATCAAAATAACTATCTCCACTAGGGAAATGCCCTAAAGCGGATCTATGGGCCAAAAGTCCAGGCATTACTTTAGACGATATCTCCGCCTTACGCTTTTCGATGACACTGTATTTCATCTGATGACTGCTTATAGGGTCAGCCTTGCCCTTTCGAGTTTGTGCGCAAAGGTACTAAGGCTGCCATAACCTGTTGACTATGCTCAAGCTGTTTTGTCATTGTCATTGACAACACCTCAGCCTGTTTTTGTAATCCCTTATCAATCACCTCCGTCAAAATGGCCATCGGATTGCTTGGCAAGTCCTGAGCCCTCTGCAACAATTCGGCTACCGTCCATCTAGGATCTGCTGATGTAATAAGCTGCTGCGTCTGCTGGTTCCCATTCTGCATTAAACACTGCCTTAAAATTGCCTCTCTGATACCTTCTCCTACGCTTGCTGCTCTAAGTGCGGCAAGCAACTTATCTACAAATTCACCAAGAGGTTCCCGTCTACCTTGCTTAATTCCCATATAGTGAGGATTTGCATTTCCATCCTTCTGCTTTTCAAAAGCCATCCTCACTATCTGGGCTGATGCTTGCAAAACAGGCGGCTGTAAAAGTGCCTGTAACTCTGGTCTCTCATACTGTCCCGTTCCACACAACTGATCTACTGTTACACCAAATAATGGATCGTTTTGCTGTCTTTGTACTCCAGCTGATTGTCTAGCTAGGTGTTCCCACTCATTCAAAAATGTCATAAATCGAGATGCTGTTAGGATCAGGTTCATAACATTATAAGAATCTCTAGGTAACATATTATAGTTCATGTAAATAAAATCAATCATCTGTCTAGCTGGTTCAGATTGAACCCCAAACTGACTCGCAGTCTGTCTTAATTGAGATAACAATTTCCATGGCAATTGAGTTACATCAGCCTGAACAACATTTTGCTCCCCAGGGACCTGTGTATACATTACTGGAAAAGCTTGATGTGAAGCAGCCAGCCGGCTAAGCCCTTCCTGATCTCCTTCGGCATTTAAGTGTTCTGCAACCTTTCGCCAATACTCTGCGTGCTTTCTTGCATGATCTTTAACACCACCTGCAGGATCTATCGCCCTGTTTGTCTCCTCTCCCTCACCTACTTTCTTCTCCTGTACAATTTGCTCAGCTAAAAGAGACGGGGAAGGCTCCTCACCAGAGTCCTGTGTTACAGATTGTAATTCGACTCTGCCACCTAGCCCTTTTACACACGCAGCCTTCTCCTTTCTTAAATAATCCTGAACCTCTTCTGACAAAGGCAACCCAGCATGTGTAACACTTGCTCCATTTGGGTCCGTATAATCTAATCATACCCTGGCTTGATAAGCTGCCATTTGCTCAGCATGATGCTGATCCAGTGCTGTCATAACCATCTTCCACCATTTTCCACACTCCTTTGCTCGTTTTTCATCATCTAACCCACGCAGCCACAAGTCTTGTCCAGACTTTTTCCACTGCAATCTTTCAAACACCTCATTTGGGTCCTTAAAATATCCTAACTCTCCTGCATAGCTTAACAGCGTCACCAACTCCTTTGTAAAATTTAACTTACACTGTCGCTTTTCTAAAAAGCATATAAATAAATCATACGCTGCCTGCCTATCCATGTCCGTATTTAAACGTTAATACCTGTGCGCACAGTCCTCGTTTAAGCAGTTCCCGGCTCTACAGCGTCTTCGGCTTCAAGGCTGTCTTCCCTTTTCTTGCAGCCTCCGGTACTGCTATCCCGGGCCGGCCTTCTTGCCTCCCGGCTTACTGCGAATCTCCCACGTCCCGAAGAACTTCTTAGACCCTAACCTTTGTCTTCATTAGGGTCCCATGTTCGAGCGCCACTTACTGCAAGAAGGGGCCTCTTTAACAACCAATGTGATCAGCAGAATCCAACTTTATTGAGCATCAGACACATCTTATATACAGTTTGCTATAATTATGCCCACTTGTCAAGATACTATTGGCTGCTCTCTAAAAGGTTACATCATTGTTTTCACAACTCTCTGGAATTCTTCTATCCGGCCTAATTGCTCTCTTTCCCAGATCTCGCCTCCTCCTTATCTTGCTTGCCTCCCATCTCAGGGGCAGCTGGACTTCCGCATACCAAGCAATCAGCACTTTCTCACATCTCTTACGGCGCCACTATCAACAGAGAATTCTTCAAGGCCTGAATTGCACAGGCGTTCCTGGGACCCAAGGCCCCTCTTGCTCAAAACAAACCCCAACAATCTGAAGGTGATCAAAATAGAGGAACTTAATTATGATCCAATTAAGAAGGTTCTGAAATATCTGGAAATTTTAACACAAATCAATGGTGACAAAAAGAAAATGGGGGATTGTGATGAATATACTGGTGATTTGTGTTAAAATTGTAAGACTTAGAGTGCACTGGGATTAAGGGTCAGGATCTTGTGAGGCCTGTTTAGAGGGTAAAGAGAAAGAAACCTCTCTTGCAGACTTGCAAGGACACTGTCTGGTTAATTGGAGACACCACGGCTGAGAAGGAGCTGTCTTAAAGATAAATATTCAGAACTAGGAATTTGTTTTCTTCAGATAAGAAGCCTGCACAATTGGGCATGCGTGAAAGTGGATGCTTTGACCCTTACCACACTGAATGTAGGGAGAAGGGATTTATATGTTATCTCACCAGTTCACTATAATTTTACACACCTAGAGGGAAAATCAAAATTCATAACAACACAGCATGCATTTTCATTTTCGGTTGAAAACATCAACAAATGGTACCAATAAGAGATCAGTATTACTAGGATGAGCAAAAACGCATTATTATGGGTAATTTTTATATTGAGCAAAGCAATGAAGCTCTTTTGCTCTAGCTGATTGCCTGCAAGTTTTCTGTCTGTGAAGCTAGAGCCTGGCCAGATCTACCTTTACAGATTAAAGAAATCTTGCTACCATTAAACAAATTATGATTTTTGACCATCCTAGAGAAAATAAAGATGCAACATAACACGTAATAATGAATTGATTGAACTTTTTCAGACGTGTCTGATAGGGATACCCGGACTTAATGTAAATATGTTTGTTAATTATAGTAGTAAGTTTTAAGGTTCTTAGGTATCATTGTACTCATTTTGATTATT
>NW_027142821.1:100000-105000 GCF_026170545.1 Melanerpes formicivorus
AGCCGCTAGCAGCTGGGCAACCCCCGCCAAAGCCGCCGCGGCTTCCCCTTCCCACATTGTCCCCTGGAGGGGGGAGGTCGCGCTCCGCCGCTCCGGATCGCGACGCGGGCTGCCGCTTCCCTCCCGGGCTGCCCGGCTGCTCTCTAACCCCTGCGACCGAGGCGACGCTGTTAGGGCGGCCGTGCCGGTGCCCCTTGCCGCAGCTAGCCTCTCGCCGCTGCCCCTCCCGTCCGTCGTCCCCCGTCCCCAAAAACTTGCTGCTCTCCACGCTGGAGCCTGCACGGGGGAGGTTGCGCTCCGCTCCTCCGGCCCTAAAGCCGCCCTCGCCCGCCCCCCCGGCTTGCCGCTTGGCTGGGCTGCCCGCCCGCCCGCTAATCCCCCCAACGCCCCCACCCCAAAAACACCCCAGCCCTACCGCATGCCGCTCCCCCTCTCCCCGCTCTCGCTGACCGCTGCCACCCCCCCCCACCCCTCCCCCCCGAAACAAACCCCCCAGCCCTACCGCATGCCGCTCCCCCTCTCTCCCTAGCCTGCCCCCCCCGCCGTCGCTTGCTGCTGCCGCCGCCGCCGCTGCCGCCGCCGCCGCCGCCGCCGCCGCCGCCGGGACCCGCCTCGGTCTGGTGGCGCGCGCTCGGAGATCCCCGGCTACCCGTCCGTCCGTCCCTCCCTCCCGCCCCGCCCCGGGGGAGGGCCCGGGGCAGCGCGGGCAGGCGGGGAGCAAAAAAAGGCGCGGGCGCCAAAAAACATCGGGGTCCCGGGGTGGCGGAGGGGGGCGGCGGCGGGGGGCGGCAGCGGGTACACGGCGCCGGGTCCAGGGCGCCGGGTCCAGCCCGTCCCGGGGCGGGGACAGGTGGTGTCGTCCGTCCCCGCCCCCGTAACCTGCTCTGAAGCATCCGCTTCCCGCCGCGGTTCGCCCTCCACCCCCCCGCCGCACACGCAGCTGCCGCTTCCCGCCGCCTCTGCCCCCCGCCCCGGGATCAACCACCCGCCGGGTCCAGCCGGTCCCGGTCCCGGGAACCTGCTCCCGGGGCCAGCCGGAGCCACGCCCCCTCCTCTGACGCTTCCAGCTGCCGCCTCCCCTCCCACCCCCCAAACTCACACTGGCCCTCGCCGGCCCGCCCACCCGCCTACCTGCTTGCCCGCCGCCGCTGGGTGGCGTGCCGGACACTCTCGCACACAGGTACACAGACAGGGACACAGGGACACAGGCACTCAGGCACACAGGGACACAGGGACACAAGGACACAGGGACACAGGCACTCAGGCACTCAGGCACTCAGGGACACAGGGACACAGGGACACAGGGACACAGGCACTCAGGCACACAGGGACACAGGGACACAGGCACTCAGGCACACAGGGACACAGGCACTCAGGCACACAGGGACACAGGGACACAGGTGGCGGGCCGGAGGCCTCTCTCCACTGTGTGGCAGGGGTCCAAGAGCCACCCCAGCCCAACCCAGAGGGTCTTTTGCACCTCTCTAGAGGCCACCCAGAGACCCCAGGCCGCAGCAGAAGCCTCCCCCGCACGCTCTGCAGGCTTCCGACCCAACCCAGGCCGCAGCAGAAGCCTCTCCCGCACGCTCTGCAGGCTTCCGACCCACCCCAGGCCGCAGCAGAAGCCTCTCCCGCACGCTCTGCAGGCTTCTCAGCCACCCCAGGCCGCAGCAGAAGCCTCTCCCGCACGCTCTGCAGGCTTCTCAGCCACCCCAGGCCGCACCAGAAGCCTCTCCCGCATGCTCTGCAGGCTTCTCAGCCACCCCAGGCCGCACCAGAAGCCTCTCCCGCACGCTCTGCAGGCTTCCGACCCACCCCAGGCCGCAGCAGAAGCCTCTCCCGCACGCTCTGCAGGCTTCTCAGCCACCCCAGGCCGCAGCAGAAGCCTCTCCCGCACGCTCTGCAGGCTTCTCAGCCACCCCAGGCCGCACCAGAAGCCTCTCCCGCATGCTCTGCAGGCTTCTCAGCCACCCCAGGCCGCACCAGAAGCCTCTCCCGCACGCTCTGCAGGCTTCTCAGCCACCCCAGGCCCCAACAGAAGCCTCTCCCGCACGCTCTGCAGGCTTCTCAGCCACCCCAGGCCGCACCAGAAGCCTCTCCCGCACGCTCTGCAGGCTTCTCAGCCACCCCAGGCCGCACCAGAAGCCTCTCCCGCACGCTCTGCAGGCTTCCGACCCACCCCAGGCCGCAGCAGAAGCCTCCCCCGCACGCTCTGCAGGCTTCTGACCCACCCCAGGCCCCAACAGAAGCCTCTCCCGAACGCTCTGCAGGCTTCCGACCCACCCCAGGCCGCACCAGAAGCCTCCCCCGCACGCTCTGCAAGCTTCCGACCCACCCCAGGCCCCAACAGAAGCCTCTCCCGAACGCTCTGCAGGCTTCCGACCCACCCCAGGCCGCACCAGAAGCCTCCCCCGCACGCTCTGCAGGCTTCTGACCCACCCCAGGCCCCAACAGAAGCCTCTCCTGCACGCTCTGCAGGCTTCCGACCCACCCCAGGCCGCAGCAGAAGCCTCTCCCGCACGCTCTGCAGGCTTCAGTCCCACCCCAGGCCGCACCAGAAGCCTCCCCCGCACGCTCTGCAGGCTTCTCAGCCACCCCAGGCCGCACCAGAAGCCTCCCCCGCACGCTCTGCAGGCTTCTCAGCCACCCCAGGCCGCACCAGAAGCCTCCCCCGCACGCTCTGCAGGCTTCTGACCCACCCCAGGCCGCACCAGAAGCCTCCCCCGCACGCTCTGCAGGCTTCTCAGCCACCCCAGGCCCCAACAGAAGCCTCTCCCGCACGCTCTGCAGGCTTCCGACCCACCCCAGGCCGCAGCAGAAGCCTCTCCCGCACGCTCTGCAGGCTTCCGACCCACCCCAGGCCGCACCAGAAGCCTCTCCCGCACGCTCTGCAGGCTTCCGACCCACCCCAGGCCGCACCAGAAGCCTCCCCCGCACGCTCTGTAGGCTTCTGACCCACCCCAGGCCCCAACAGAAGCCTCCCCGCACGCTCTGCAGGCTTCTCAGCCACCCCAGGCCGCACTGGAAGCCTCTCCCGCACGCTCTGCAGGCTTCTCAGCCACCCCAGGCCGCACCAGAAGCCTCCCCCGTACGCTCTGCAGGCTTCTCAGCCACCACAGGCCGCACCAGAGGATCTTTTGCACCTCTCTGGACGCCACCCAGAGACTCCAGGCCGCACCAGAGGCCCCCCCCCCAACCATTTACAGGCTGCAGTGCCAGCCTAGGCCCCGCTGGCAGCCTCCCTTGTCTGCTTTGGAAGGCCTCCCATCCACTCCAGACCTGCCTGGAGGCCTCCCTCGACTGCTCCCGGGGCCCTCGAAGCCACCCTAGGCCTTTCTGGAGGACCTGCTCGACCGCTCGGGCGGCTTCTGACGCACCCTCGGCCATCCGGCGCCCAGCAGCTCCCAGGGCCAGGCACCGGCCTCCCCCTCCGGCCGCCCCTGGGGCCGGGGGTGGCTCGGACTCGGCGCCCCCAACGTGTCGTCCCGTCCCCCCCCCCCCCCGCACCGCCGAACATTCGCTGCAGCCGAGGGCTTGCCGCTCGACGCCTACCCCACCCGCCCAGCCCCCCCGCTGCGGCCCGGCGCTGCCCCCGGCCGCTGCGCCCCGCCTCTCATCGCTCCCCCCACCCGGCAACCGGCCGCCGGGCACGGCAAGTCCCAGGGCAGGGAACAGGTGCTGCCGGGACCCCCGTGCTGGCTGCCGGCTTCCCGGGGCTGCCCCGGGCACGGACAGGTCGCCCCCCCCGCCCCGGCGAATGTTCACCGAACCGGCTGCCGGCTGCCTTCGAGCACCCCCCGCCCCCCGCCACTATCGTCCCCCCCCGCCCCCCCCTCCGCCTCCGCTGCCGCTTCTCCCCGCACCGCCTCCACTGCCGCTTCTCCCCCGCACCGCCTCCACTGCCTCATCCCGCCGCCGGCAAACAAGTCGCCGGATCCGTAGGGTGCCGGGAGCCCGAACGGCGAGCGGCTCCGGCTGCTGCCGGGGCCGCGGGGCTTCGAGCCGCTCCGGCCGCGCCCGGGACCCCGTGCCGGAAGCCGGCATCCCGGGACGGCCCCGGGACGGCCCCGATCGCCTCCTGGGTGGCGTTCACCGAAGCGGCTGCCGGCTGTCTTCGAGCCCCCCCCCCCTCCGCCTCCGCTGCCGCTTCTGCCCGCACCCCCTCCACTGCCTCCCCCCGCCGCCGGCGAACGAGTCGGCGGATCCATACCGTCCCGAGAGCCCGAGGCGGCGGCACCCAGTGCGGGTCCGGCCGAGGCCGGGACCCCGTGCCTGTCGCAGGCTTCCCGGGACGGCCCCGGGACGGCCCCGGTCGCCGGCCGGGTGACGTTCAGCGAAGCGGCTGCCGCCAGTCTTTGGGCCTCCCCCGTGCCGGGGCCGCGGGGCTTCGAGTCGGTCCGGCCGCGGCTGGGACCCCGTGCCGGTCGCCGGCTTCCCGGGACGGCCCCGGTCGCCGGCCGGGTGACGTTCACCGAGGCGACTGCCGGCTGTCTTCGAGCCCCCCCCCCCCTGCCGGAGCCGCGGGGATACGAGCCGGTCCGGCCGCGGCCGGGACCCCGTGCCGGAAGCCGGCATCCCGGGACGGCCCCGAGACGGCCCCGATCGCCTCCTGGGTGACGTTCACCGAAGCGGCTGCCGGCTGTCTTCGAGCCCCCCCCCCTCCGCCTCCGCTGCCGCTTCTCCCCGCACCCCCTACACTGCCTCCCCACGCCGCCCGTGAACGAGTCGCCGGATCTGTAGGGGGCCGGGAGCCCGAGGCGGCGAGCGGCTCCGGCTGCTGCCGGGACCGCGAGGCGTCGAGCCGGTCCGGCCGCGGCCGGGATCTCGTGCCGAACGTCGTCTTCCCGGGACGGTCCCGGGAGGGCCCCAGTCTCCTCCCGGGTGACGTTCACCGAAGCGGCTGCCGGCTGTCTTCGAGCCCCCACCCCTGCCGTGGCCGCGGGGATTCGCCCCGGTCCGGCAGCTGACGGTTCCCTGTGCCGGACGCCGGCTTCCCGGGA
>NW_027142821.1:122500-130000 GCF_026170545.1 Melanerpes formicivorus
CAACAGCGCTGTTCTCCGGGGAGAAGGTCTGCCGGCATCTCTAGAAATCTCCCCCCGCCCCTGACCGCCTCCCCCCCCGCCCCCGTTGCCGGTTTGCGCGGCGCCCCCCCTCCCGACGTTGCCTCTTGCCGCTACCCCCGCCCCCCCCCCGCTGCCGGTTTGCGCGGAGCCCCCCCTTCTCGCCGTTGCCTCTTGCCGCTACCCCCCGCCCCCCCCCGCTGCCGGTTTGCGCGGAGCCCCCCCTTCCCGCCGTTGCCTCTTGCCGCTACCCCCCGCCCCCCCCCCGCTGCCGGTTTGCGCGGAGCCCCCCCTTCCCGCCGTTGCCACTTGCCGCTACCCCCGCCCCCCCCCCGCTGCCGGTTTGCGCGGAGGCCCCCCTTCCCGCCGTTGCCTCTTGCCGTTACCCCCGCCCCCCCCCCGCTGCCGGTTTGCGCGGAGCGCCCCCCGCCTGCCGTTGCCTCTCGCCGCGGCCACCACCGCCCCCTCCACACCCCCGGGCCCCCCGTTACCGGTTTGCGCGGAGCCCCCCCTCCCGACGTTGCCTCTTGCCGCTGCTGTCACCCCCAGCTCCCCACACCCCCCCGGCTCCCGTTAGCGGTTTGCGCGGAGCCCCCCCTTCCCGCCGTTGCCTCTTGCCGCTACCCCCCGCCCCCCCCCCCCGCTGCCGGTTTGCGCGGAGCCCCCCCGCCTGCCGTTGCCTCTTGCCGCGGCCGCCACCGCCCCCCCCCACACCCCCCGGCCCCCGTTACCGGTTTGCGCGGAGCCCCCCCTCCCGACGTTGCCTCTTGCCGCTGCTGCCACCCCCAGCTCCCCACACCCCCCCGGCTCCCGTTAGCGGTTTGCGCGGAGCCCCCCCTTCCCCCCTTCGCGGGCTGCCGCTTCCCTCCCGGGCTGCCCGGCTGCTCTCTAACCCCTGCGACCGAGGCGGCGCTGTTAGGGCGGCCGTGCCGGTGCCCCTTGCCGCAGCTAGCCTCTCGCCGCTGCCCCTCCCGTCCGTCGTCCCCCCGTCCCCAAAAACTTGCTGCTCTCCACGCTGGAGCCTGCACGGGGGAGGTTGCGCTCCGCTCCTCCGGCCCTAAAGCCGCCCTCGCCCGCCCCCCCGGCTTGCCACTTGGCTGGGCTGCCCGCCCGCCCGCTAATCCCCCCAACGCCCCCACCCCAAAAACACCCCAGCCCTACCGCATGCCGCTCCCCCTCTCCCCGCTCTCGCTGACCGCTGCCACCCCCCCCCCACCCCTCCCCCCCGAAACAAACCCCCCAGCCCTACCGCATGCCGCTCCCCCTCTCTCCCTAGCCTGCCCCCCCCGCCGTCGCTTGCTGCTGCCGCCGCCGCCGCCGCCGCCGCCGCCGGGACCCGCCTCGGTCTGGTGGTGCGCGCTCGGAGATCCCCAGCTACCCGTCCGTCCGTCCCTCCCTCCCGCCCCGCCCCGGGGGAGGGCCCGGGGCAGCGCGGGCAGGCGGGGAGCAAAAAAAGGCGCGGGCGCCAAAAAACGTCGGGGTCCCGGGGTGGCGGAGGGGGGCGGCGGCGGGGGGCGGCGGCGGGTACACGGCGCCGGGTCCAGGGCGCCGGGTCCAGCCCGTCCCGGGGCGGGGACAGGTGGTGTCGTCCGTCCCCGCCCCCGTAACCTGCTCTGAAGCATCCGCTTCCCGCCGCGGTTCGCCCTCCACCCCCCCGCCGCACACGCAGCTGCCGCTTCCCGCCGCCTCTGCCCCCCCGCCCCGGGATCAACCACCCGCCGGGTCCAGCCGGTCCCGGTCCCGGGAACCTGCTCCCGGGGCCAGCCGGAGCCACGCCCCCTCCTCTGACGCTTCCAGCTGCCGCCTCCCCTCCCACCCCCCAAACTCACACTGGCCCTCGCCGGCCCGCCCACCCGCCTACCTGCTTGCCCGCCGCCGCTGGGTGGCGTGCCGGACACTCTCGCACACAGGTACACAGACAGGGACACAGGGACACAGGCACTCAGGCACACAGGGACACAGGGACACAGGGACACAAGGACACAGGGACACAGGCACTCAGGCACTCAGGCACTCAGGGACACAGGGACACAGGGACACAGGCACTCAGGCACTCAGGGACACAGGGACACAGGGACACAGGGACACAGGCACTCAGGCACACAGGGACACAGGTGGCGGGCCGGAGGCCTCTCTCCACTGTGTGGCAGGGGTCCAAGAGCCACCCCAGCCCAACCCAGAGGGTATTTTGCACCTCTCTAGAGGCCACCCAGAGACCCCAGGCCGCAGCAGAAGCCTCCCCCGCATGCTCTGCAGGCTTCCGACCCACCCCAGGCCGCACCAGAAGCCTCCCCCGCAAGCTCTGCAGGCTTCCGACCCACCCCAGGCCGCAGCAGAAGCCTCTCCCGCACGCTCTACAGGCTTCTCAGCCACCCCAGGCCGCAGCAGAAGCCTCTCCCGCACGCTCTGCAGGCTTCTCAGCCACCCCAGGCCGCACCAGAAGCCTCTCCCGCACGCTCTGCAGGCTTCTCAGCCACCCCAGGCCGCACCAGAAGCCTCCCCCGCACGCTCTGCAGGCTTCTCAGCCACCCCAGGCCGCACCAGAAGCCTCTCCCGCACGCACTTCAGGCTTCTCAGCCACCCCAGGCCGCACCAGAAGCCTCCCCCGCACGCTCTGCAGGCTTCTCAGCCACCCCAGGCCGCACCAGAAGCCTCTCCCGCACGCTCTTCAGGCTTCTCAGCCACCCCAGGCCGCACCAGAAGCCTCCCCCGCACGCTCTGCAGGCTTCTCAGCCACCCCAGGCCGCACCAGAAGCCTCCCCCGCACGCTCTGCAGGCTTCCCACCCACCCCAGGCCGCAGCAGAAGCCTCTCCCGCACGCCCTGCAGGCTTCTCAGCCACCCCATGCCGCAGCAGAAGCCTCTCCCGCACGCTCTGCAGGCTTCTCAGCCACCCCAGGCCGCAGCAGAAGCCTCTCCCGCACGCTCTGCAGGCTTCTCAGCCACCCCAGGCCGCAGCAGAAGCCTCTCCCGCACGCTCTGCAGGCTTCTCAGCCACCCCAGGCCGCACCAGAAGCCTCTCCCGCACGCTCTGCAGGCTTCTCAGCCACCCCAGGCCGCAGCAGAAGCCTCTCCCGCACGCTCTGCAGGCTTCTCAGCCACCCCAGGCCGCAGCAGAAGCCTCTCCCGCACGCTCTGCAGGCTTCTCAGCCACCCCAGGCCCCAACAGAAGCCTCTCCCGCACGCTCTGCAGGCTTCCGACCCACCCCAGGCCGCAGCAGAAGCCTCTCCCGCACGCTCTGCAGGCTTCCGTCCCACCCCAGGCCGCACCAGAAGCCTCCCCCGCACGCTCTGCAGGCTTCTCAGCCACCCCAGGCCCCAACAGAAGCCTCCCCCGCACGCTCTGCAGGCTTCTCAGCCACCCCAGGCCGCACCAGAAGCCTCCCCCGCACGCTCTGCAGGCTTCTCAGCCACCCCAGGCCGCAGCAGAAGCCTCCCCCGCACGCTCTGCAGGCTTCTCAGCCACCCCAGGCCCCAACAGAAGCCTCTCCCGCACGCTCTGCAGGCTTCCGACCCACCCCAGGCCGCACCAGAAGCCTCCCCCGCACGCTCTGTAGGCTTCTGACCCACCCCAGGCCCCAACAGAAGCCTCTCCCGCACGCTCTGCAGGCTTCTCAGCCACCCCATGCCGCAGCAGAAGCCTCTCCCGCACGCTCTGCAGGCTTCTCAGCCACCCCAGGCCGCACCAGAAGCCTCTCCCGCACGCTCTGCAGGCTTCCGACCCACCCCAGGCCGCACCAGAAGCCTCCCCCGCACGCTCTGCAGGCTTCTCCGCCACCACAGGCCGCACCAGAGGATCTTTTGCACCTCTCTGGACGCCACCCAGAGACTCCAGGCCGCACCAGAGGCCCCCCCCCCCCAACCATTTACAGACTGCAGTGCCAGCCTAGGCCCCGCTGGCAGCCTCCCTTGTCTGCTTTGGAAGGCCTCCCATCCACTCCAGACCTGCCTGGAGGCCTCCCTCGACTGCTCCCGGGGCCCTCGAAGCCACCCTAGGCCTTTCTGGAGGACCTGCTCGACCGCTCGGGCGGCTTCTGACGCACCCTCGGCCATCCGGCGCCCAGCAGCTCCCAGGGCCAGGCACCGGCCTCCCCCTCCGGCCGCCCCTGGGGCCGGGGGTGGCTCGGACTCGGCGCCCCCAACGTGTCGTCCCGTCCCCCCCCGCCCCGCACCGCCGAACATTCGCTGCAGCCGAGGGCTTGCCGCTCGACGCCTACCCCACCCGCCCAGCCCCCCGCTGCGGCCCGGCGCTGCCCCGGCCGCTGCGCCCCGCCTCTCATCGCTCCCCCCACCCGGCAACCGGCCGCCGGGCACGGCAAGTCCCAGGGCAGGGAACAGGTGCTGCCGGGACCCCGTGCTGGCTGCCGGCTTCCCGGGGCTGCCCCAGGCACGGACAGGTCGCCCCCCCGCCCCGGCGAATGTTCACCGAACCGGCTGCCGGCTGCCTTCGAGCACCCCCCCGCCCCCCGCCACTATCGTCCCCCCCCGCCCCCCCTCCGCCTCCGCTGCCGCTTCTCCCCGCACCGCCTCCACTGCCTCCCCCCGCCGCCGGCGAACGAGTCGCCGGATCCGTAGGGTGCCGGGAGCCCGAACGGCGAGCGGCTCCGGCTGCTGCCGGGACCGCGGGGATTCGAGCCGGTCCGGCCGCGGCCGGGACCCCGTGCCGGAAGCCGGCATCCCGGGACGGCCCCGGGACGGCCCCGGTCGCCGGCCGGGTGACGTTCAGCGAAGCGGCTGCCGCCAGTCTTTGGGCCTCCCCCGTGCCGGGGCCGCGGGGCTTCGAGCCGGTCCGGCCGCGGCCGGGATCCGGGGCCGGACGATGGCTTCCCGGGCCGGTCCCGGTCGCCTCCCGGGTGACGTTCACCGAAGCGGCTGACGGCTGTCTTCGAGCCCCTCCCCCCCTCCGCCTCCGCGGCCGCTTCTGCCCGCACCCCCTCCACTGCCTCCCCCCGCCTCCCGCGAACGAGTCGCCGGATCCGTAGGGTGCCGGGAGCCCGAACGGCGAGCGGCTCCGGCTGCTGCCGGGACCGCGGGGATTCGAGCCGCTCCGGCCGCGGCCGGGACCCCGTGGCGGAAGCCGGCATCCCGGGACGGCCCCGGGACGGCCCCGATCGCCTCCTGGGTGACGTTCACCGAAGCGGCTGCCGGCTGTCTTCGAGCCCCCCCCCCCCCTCCGCCTCCGCTGCCGCTTCTCCCCGCACCCCCTCCACTGCCTCCCCCCGCCGCCGGCGAACGAGTCGGCGGATCTGTAGGGTGCCGGGAGCCCGAACGGCGAGCGGCTCCGGCCGCTGCCGGGACCGCGGGGATTCGAGCCGCTCCGGCCGCGGCCGGGACCCCGTGCCGGAAGCCGGCATCCCCGGATAGCCCCGGGACGGCCCCGGTCGCCGGCCGGGTGACGTTCACCGAAGCGGCTGCCGGCTGTCTTCGAGCCCCCCCCCCCTCCGCCTCCGCTGCCGCTTCTGCCCGCACCCCCTCCACTGCCTCCCCCCGCCGCCGGCGAACGAGTCGCCGGATCCGTAGGGTGCCGGGAGCCCGAACGGCGAGCGGCTCCGGCTGCTGCCGGGACCGCGGGGCTTCGAGCCGCTCCGGCCGCGGCCGGGACCCCGTGCCGGAAGCCGGCATCCCGGGACGGCCCCGGGACGGCCCCGGTCGCCGGCCGGGTGACGTTCAGCGAAGCGGCTGCCGCCAGTCTTTGGGCCTCCCCCGTGCCGGGGCCGCGGGGCTTCGAGCCGGTCCGGCCGCGGCCGGGATCCCGGGCCGGACGATGGCTTCCCGGGCCGGTCGCCGGTCGCCTCCCGGGTGACGTTCACCGAAGCGGCTGACGGGTGTCTCCGAGCCCCCCCCCCCCCCCCCTCCGCCTCCGCTGCCGCTTCTGCCCGCACCTCCTTCACTGCCTCCCCCCGCCTCCCGCGAACGAGTCGCCGGATCCGTAGGGTGCCGGGAGCCCGAACGGCGAGCGGCTCCGGCTGCTGCCGGGACCGCGGGGATTCGAGCCGCTCCGGCCGCGGCCGGGACCCCGTGCCGGAAGCCGGCATCCCGGGACGGCCCCGGGACGGCCCCGATCGCCTCCTGGGTGACGTTCACCGAAGCGGCTGCCGGCTGTCTTCGAGCCCCCGCCCCCTCCGCCTCCGCTGCCGCTTCTCCCCGCACCCCCTCCACTGCCTCCCCCCGCCGCCGGCGAACGAGTCGTCGGATCCATACCGTCCCGAGAGCCCGAGGCGGCGGCACCCAGTGCGGGTCCGGCCGAGGCCGGGACCCCGTGCCTGTCGCAGGATTCCCGGGACGGCCCCGGAACGGCCGCGGTCGCCGGCCGGGTGACGTTCTCCGAAGCGGCTGCCGGCTGTCTTCGAGCCCCCCCCCCCCCCTCCGCCTCCGCTGCCGCTTCTGCCCGCACCTCCTTCACTGCCTCCCCCCGCCGCCGGCGAACGAGTCGCCGGATCCGTAGGGTGCCGGGAGCCCGAACGGCGAGCGGCTCCGGCTGCTGCCGGGACCGCGGGGATTCGAGCCGCTCCGGCCGCGGCCGGGACCCCGTGGCGGATGCCGGCATCCCGGGACGGCCCCGGGACGGCCCCGGTCGCCGGCCGGGTGACGTTCAGCGAAGCGGCTGCCGCCAGTCTTTGGGCCTCCCCCGTGCCGGGGCCGCGGGGCTTCGAGTCGGTCCGGCCGCGGCTGGGACCCCGTGCCTGTCGCAGGCTTCCCGGGACGGCCCCGGAACGGCCGCGGTCGCCGGCCGGGTGACGTTCACCGAGGCGACTGCCGGCTGTCTTCGAGCCCCCCCCCCCCTGCCGGAGCCGCGGGGATACGAGCCGGTCCGGCCGCGGCCGGGACCCCGTGCCGGAAGCCGGCATCCCGGGACGGCCCCGGGACGGCCCCGATCGCCTCCTGGGTGACGTTCACCGAAGCGGCTGCCGGCTGTCTTCGAGCCCCCCCCCCCTCCGCCTCCGCTGCCGCTTCTCCCCGCACCCCCTCCACTGCCTCCCCCCGCCGCCCGCGAACGAGTCGCCGGATCTGTAGGGGGCCGGGAGCCCGAGGCAGCGAGCGGCTCCGGCTGCTGCCGGGACCGCGAGGCTTCGAGCCGGTCCGGCCGCGGCCGGGATCTCGTGCCGAACGTCGTCTTCCCGGGACGGTCCCGGGAGGGCCCCAGTCTCCTCCCGGGTGACGTTCACCGAAGCGGCTGCCGGCTGTCTTCGAGCCCCCACCCCTGCCGTGGCCGCGGGGATTCGCCCCGGTCCGGCAGCTGACGGTTCCCTGTGTCGGACGCCGGCTTCCCGGGACTGCCCCGGGACAGCCCCGGTCGCCTCCCGGGTGACGTTCACCGAAGCTGCTGCCGCCTGTCTTTGTCCCCCCCCCCCCGTGCTCTCCCTCAGCCGGGAGGTAGACGTGCTCTCCCTCGGCGAGTAGACGTGCTCTCCCTCGGCGAGTAGACGTGCTCTCCCTCGGCGAGTAGACGTGCTCTCCCTGGGCGAGTAGACGTGCTCTCCCT
>NW_027142821.1:145000-146969 GCF_026170545.1 Melanerpes formicivorus
TCCCGTTAGCGGTTTGCGCGGAGCCCCCCCTTCCCCCCTTCGCGGGCTGCCGCTTCCCTCCCGGGCTGCCCGGCTGCTCTCTAACCCCTGCGACCGAGGCGGCGCTGTTAGGGCGGCCGTGCCGGTGCCCCTTGCCGCAGCTAGCCTCTCGCCGCTGCCCCTCCCGTCCGTCGTCCCCCGTCCCCAAAAACTTGCTGCTCTCCACGCTGGAGCCTGCACGGGGGAGGTTGCGCTCCGCTCCTCCGGCCCTAAAGCCGCCCTCGCCCGCCCCCCCGGCTTGCCGCTTGGCTCGGCTGCCCGCCCGCCCGCTAATCCCCCCAACGCCCCCACCCCAAAAACACCCCAGCCCTACCGCATGCCGCTCCCCCTCTCCCCGCTCTCGCTGACCGCTGCCACCCCCCCCACCCCTCCCCCCCGAAACAAACCCCCCAGCCCTACCGCATGCCGCTCCCCCTCTCTCCCTAGCCTGCCCCCCCCGCCGTCGCTTGCTGCCGCCGCCGCCGCCGCCGCCGCCGCCGCCGGGACCCGCCTCGGTCTGGTGGCGCGCGCTCGGAGATCCCCGGCTACCCGTCCGTCCGTCCCTCCCTCCCGCCCCGCCCCGGGGGAGGGCCCGGGGCAGCGCGGGCAGGCGGGGAGCAAAAAAAGGCGCGGGCGCCAAAAAACGTCGGGGTCCCGGGGTGGCGGAGGGGGGCGGCGGCGGGGGCGGCGGCGGGTACACGGCACCGGGTCCAGGGCGCCGGGTCCAGCCCGTCCCGGGGCGGGGACAGGTGGTGTCGTCCGTCCCCGCCCCCGTAACCTGCTCTGAAGCATCCGCTTCCCGCCGCGGTTCGCCCTCCACCCCCCCCGCCGCACACGCAGCTGCCGCTTCCCGCCGCCTCTGCCCCCCGCCCCGGGATCAACCACCCGCCGGGTCCAGCCGGTCCCGGTCCCGGGAACCTGCTCCCGGGGCCAGCCGGAGCCACGCCCCCTCCTCTGACGCTTCCAGCTGCCGCCTCCCCTCCCACCCCCCCAAACTCACACTGGCCCTCGCCGGCCCGCCCACCCGCCTACCTGCTTGCCCGCCGCCGCTGGGTGGCGTGCCGGACACTCTCGCACACAGGTACACAGACAGGGACACAGGGACACAGGCACTCAGGCACACAGGGACACAGGGACACAGGGACACAAGGACACAGGGACACAGGCACTCAGGCACTCAGGCACTCAGGGACACAGGGACACAGGGACACAGGCACTCAGGCACTCAGGGACACAGGGACACAGGGACACAGGGACACAGGCACTCAGGCACACAGGGACACAGGTGGCGGGCCGGAGGCCTCTCTCCACTGTGTGGCAGGGGTCCAAGAGCCACCCCAGCCCAACCCAGAGGGTCTTTTGCACCTCTCTAGAGGCCACCCAGAGACCCCAGGCCGCAGCAGAAGCCTCCCCCGCATGCTCTGCAGGCTTCCGACCCACCCCAGGCCGCACCAGAAGCCTCCCCCGCAAGCTCTGCAGGCTTCTGACCCACCCCAGGCCGCAGCAGAAGCCTCTCCCGCACGCTCTGCAGGCTTCTCAGCCACCCCAGGCCGCAGCAGAAGCCTCTCCCGCACGCTCTGCAGGCTTCTCAGCCACCCCAGGCCGCACCAGAAGCCTCTCCCGCACGCTCTGCAGGCTTCTCAGCCACCCCAGGCCGCACCAGAAGCCTCCCCCGCACGCTCTGCAGGCTTCTCAGCCACCCCAGGCCGCACCAGAAGCCTCTCCCGCACGCTCTTCAGGCTTCTCAGCCACCCCAGGCTGCACCAGAAGCCTCCCCCGCACGCTCTGCAGGCTTCTCAGCCACCCCAGGCCGCACCAGAAGCCTCTCCCGCACGCTCTTCAGGCTTCTCAGCCACCCCAGGCCGCACCAGAAGCCTCCCCCGCACGCTCTGCAGGCTTCTCAGCCACCCCAGGCCGCACCAGAAGCCTCCCCCGCACGCTCTGCAGGCTT